>NC_069505.1:71227313-71247313 GCF_027579735.1 Bombina bombina
CACAGCTTCTAGGCATGCTCCAGCAGATAATCCCTATGCACTTTTGCATTTTACCAAAACAACAATAAACATAGATACAGCCATAAAAGGAATTGTGTGGGGGGAGTTAGAACTGTACAATTTAGAAACTAAAAAGAAAGGGTTAATGGTGAGGCACTGCAGTATAAATTTGCAGGTAAAGTAATTAAAGTACAATATTATTTTGTCTTTATCCCAACTTGTTTTATGTCCCTTTAAAAGTAATTTAAACAAAACAAATAAATACTGATACATTTTATCAGTAATTTTGCATTTTCTTTAAATTTAGTTGGTGCATTTATTCCAATATAGGTTTTGTGAAAACAAAAGGAATTTCTGTTTTTTGTTACCAATTTGTATTCGTAACGACACAAATGCGCATCTCACCAGTGTATGATACAAACAGACAACATTTAAACTAAAAGACTGACTGATGTATAGATGATTGCCTTAGCATTAGCATAAATGAGCAAATTATTCAGGATCTCAGCTTAGATATCCTCTCCAGAGTCTTCTGCTATATGTATCCGCTGTCTAGCGTTTATGGTCTTATTATATAATTATAGGACAGGCAGTTTTCTGTAGCTTAGACCTCACAATCCTTTCCTCCTGGCACTGATTAAGTATCTTATAAATTACTGAGCAAAACAGATTCTTTGATAAATGATTGCAATCAGTATGATAATATATCACTCTGATTAATCAACAGAGTTTGATTAAAACGGGTGTTGATCTTTAAATAATGCTTAGCAGGAATTAAGAAGACTGTTTACAGTTATTCAAGCTAAGTGATATTAACGGAATTGGTCAGTGGGTTTATACTAATGTTTTTCAGGTAGATTTAATCATCTCATATCTACAATTAAAATTAAAAAATGTTTTGCAACCTAATTCTATCTTCTTGGACTGGTAGCATCATTTAGATATTAAAGGGTCATTAAACACTAAATAAATGCTAGATAGAATGATGCATTCAAAGAAAAGATTAGTCAGAGAATAAAATGTAGATGTATTTTTTTAAAGTTTCATTAGTTATTTAAATAGTGACAAAATAAGTGAAATGTCTATAAAACAATGGGAGCTGCCATGTTGTAACTTAGGTTACTTTCTCTGCTGTGGCCAATTAGGGACAGTTATAAATAGGTCACTATAGTGTGCAGCCAATGGCTGTGTGGTATATAACAGTGTTCTGCATTTCCATTTCTAGCAGGAACTGAAAAGCTCACAATTTCAGAATGGAATTACAGGAAAAGGGGACAAAATAAATAATGAAAATATATTGCAGATTTATTTTTCTAAGTATGATTTATAATTTTATATTACCATCTCAAAGTGTTTAATGTCCCTTTTACTTGTCTTGTATGGATAAGTCATTCCAAGTTTGACCCGTACAGAGAGGCACTGATTTTGGGCACAAGCAACTGAAAATTGTGAAATGTCAAAGTATTTTTTTTATTCAGTTTAAAACAGACGTAAATCAAATTGTCACAATTTGACATCATTATTATACATTTTTATATCTTACATCTCTTAAATATAAACATTTTAACAATGTCTTCATAATATAATTTTACATAGAGAATTTAACAGCATTAGCATAAGATTTTGTTTCTCTAAATACTACTAGACTGTTAATAAAATAAATGAAAAACAATAAAAGAAAAAGAGAATAAGACAAAAATCTATAATAGATGAATATTATTAAAAATTATACAACTCTAAAGAGAGTCATTTAAAAAAATAAAATTAGAAAAACGTGATTAAATCCAAAATAGGAAGGCAATATTCTTATAATCACAGTCACTTAATTTAAAGGGACATTGTACTGTAACATTGTTTTCCCCTTAATGTGTTTTCAATGACTTGTTATACCAGCAGCTGCAGAATTTAAATGTATGAGAAATTGCTTCTTTAGGTTTATTTTTATACAAAATATCTGGTTTTGGTCTACGAAAACACAACCTATTAAAATGGGTTGAGCTTGCAGGTAAAATCAGGGGCACAATACGATATACGGCACAGGTTTCGGCACAAGTGTGGAAACCCGCGCCGCCCGTAATTTAACCTTGCACATCGGGATATTACATATAAGGCGCCAGCATTTCCTAAGTGCCGTAAGTCTGAAAAACTAGCGATGTCCAGAAATAAGCGTAAATACAAATTTCTGGAGTCGCCAGTGACTTACGGCACTTTAGAAACTGCCAGCGCCTAAGAAAACTAACTAAAATTTTAAATGTCCCGTAACTGTCTAACTCGCCTCCCAAAAATAAGCCATACACGTATACCCCTATATCGGCAATCCCCCCTCTAACTCCTAATAATAAATGTATTAACCGCTAAACCGCCATAGCCCACACCGCAATACACCTATTCTAGTATTAACCCCTAAACCACCATAGCCCACACCGCAAAGCACCTATTCTATTAACCCCTAAACCGCCATAGCCCACACCGCAATACACCAATTCTATTATTAACCCCTAAACCGCCATAGCCCACATAGCCTATTAAATCTATTAACTCCTAATCTGCCGCCGCCAACGTTGCCGCCACTATAATAAAGTTATTTACCCCTAAACCTAAGTCTAACCCTAACCCTAACCCCCCCTACCTTAATTATTATTTAAATAAATCCAAATAATATTACTATTATTAACTAAATTATTCCTATGTAAAATAAACCCTAAGATAGCTGCAATATAATTAATAATTACATTGTAGCTATTTTATGATTTAATTTTATTTTACAGGCAACTTTGTATTTATTTTAACTAGGTACAATAGCTATTAAATACTTAATAACTATTTAATAGCTACCTAGTTAAAATAATTACAAAAGTACCTGTAAAATAAATCCTAACCTAAGTTACAAATACACCTAACACTACACTATCAATAAATTCATTAAATAAATTAATTACAATTATCTAAAATTAAATACAATTAAATAAACTAAACTATAGTACAAAAAACAAACACTACATTGAAAAAAATAAAAAAAATTACTAGAAGTTGAAACTAATTACACCTAATTTAAGCCCCCTACTAAAATAAAAAAGACCCCCAAAATAATAAAATGCCCTACCCTATACTAAATTACAAAATAGCCCTTAAAAGGGCCTTTTGCGGGGCATTGCCCCAAAGTAATCAGCTCTTTTACCTGTAAAAAAAAGAACAATCCCCCCCAACATTACAACCCACCACCCACACACCCCTACTCTAAAACCCACCCGATCCCCCCTATTGAAGATCACCCTAACTTGAGCCGTCTTCACCCAGCCGGGCCGAAGTCTTCATCCGATAGGGCAGAAGAGGACATCCAGACCGGCAGAAGTCTTCATCCTATCCGGGCAGAAGAGGACATCCGGACCGACAGACGTCTTCGTCCAAGCGGCATCTTCTATCTTCATCCATCCAACGAGGAACGGCTCCATCTTGAAGACCTCCGGCGCGGAGCATCCTTCCAGGCCGACAACTAACGACAAATGAATATTCCTTTAAATTACGTCATACAAGATGGCGTCCCTCGAATTCCGATTGGCTGATAGGATTCTATCAGCCAATCGGAATTAAGGTAGGAAAAATCAGATTGGTTGATTTAATCAGCTTCAGCATTGAACTTCAATCCGATTGGTTGATTAAATCAACCAATCGGATTTTTCCTACCTTAATTCCGATTGGCTGATAGAATCCTATCAGCCAATTGAAATTCGAGGGATGCCATCTTGGATGACGTCATTTAAAGGAATATTCATTCGCCGTTAGTCGTCGGCCTGGAAGGATGCTCCGCGTCGGAGGTCTTCAAGATGGAGCCATTCCTGATCGGATGGATGAAGATAGAAGATGCCGCTTGGATGAAGACGTCTGCCGGTCCGGATGTCCTCTTCTGCCCGGAAAGGATGAAGGCTTCTGCCGGTCTGGATGTCCTCTTCTGCCCCATGGGATGAAGACTTCGGCCCGGCTGGGTGAAGATGGCTCAAGGTAGGGTGATCTTCAATGGGGTAGTGTTAGGTTTTTATAAGGGGGGGGATCGGGTGGGTTTTAGAGTAGGGGTGTGTGGATGGTGGGTTGTAATGTTGGGGGGGTTGTTCTTTTTTTTTTTACAGGTAAAGAGCTGATTACTTTGGGGCAATGCCCCGCAACAGGCCGTTTTAAGGGCTATTTTGTAATTTAGTATAGGGTAGGGCATTTTATTATTTTGGGGGGCTTTTTTATTTTATTAGGGGGCTTAGATTAGGTATAATTAGTTTAAACTTCTTGTAATTTTTTTTATTTTTTGTAATTTAGTGTTTTGGTTTTTTTGTACTATAGTTTAGTTTATGTAATTGTATTTAATTTTAGATAATTGTAGTTAATTTATTTAATTAATTTATTGATAGTGTAGTGTTAGGTGTATTTGTAACTTAGGTTAGGATTTATTTTACAGGTAATTGTGTAATTATTTTAACTAGGTAGCTATTAAATAGTTATTAACTATTTAATAGCTATTGTACCTAGTTAAAATAAATACAAAGTTGCCTGTAAAATAAAAATAAATCATAAAATAGCTACAATGTAATTATTAATTATAATATTTTATAGGTAAGTATTTAGTTTTAAATAGGAATAATTTAGTTAATAATAGTAATATTATTTAGATTTATTTAAATAATAATTAAGTTAGGGGGGTGTTAGGGTTAGACTTAGGTTTAAGGGTTAATAAATTTAATATAGTGGCGGCGACATTGGGGGCGTGAGATTAGGGATTAATAAATTTAATGTAGGTGGCGGCGGTGTAGGGGGGTCAGATTAGGGGTTAATAAATTTAATGTAGGTGTCGGCGGGGTCCGGGAGCAGCGGTTTATGGGTTAAACACTTTATTTAGGTGCGGCGGGGTCCGGGAGCGGGAGTTTAGGGGTTAATACATATAATGTACTTGGCGGTGGGCTCCGGGAGCGGCAGTTTAGGGGTTAATACACTTTATTAGGTATTGCGGTGGGGGATTGCGGTTGACAGGTAGATAGACATTGCGCATGCGTTAGGTGTTAGGTTTTTTTTGGAAGGCATATTAGGGAGTTTCGGTGCTCCCATACTAAGCGCAAGGCCTGCTACGGCTGCATTTCATGGCGAGGTGAAACTGGAGTAAGATTTCTCCATTTTCGCCACGTAAGTCCTTGTGCTGGATATTGGATACCAAATTACGCAGATTTTATATATTAGTCTATGGGGAAAAAAACTACGTCCGACGGGTGAAATATACGAGCGTAACTTGTATGCTACGCCGTATATAGGATACCAAAAACTAACAAAAACCAGCATCGCCGGCTTTTGCGGGCGACACTGCATATCGGATGGGGCCCTAGATCTCTTTATGCTATCACTTTTGTATACACACATACTTCTTTATCTCAGTCTGTTTACCAAAGCCCAATATTTAGAGAGAACAGCTGAAAAATAAAATGTTATGACTTATCTCTCCCAATTCCGCACTGGGAGTGTAATTTCTTCTGCTTTCTATGTTTACACAGCCTTTCTATAGCCAATGCTTAAGAATAGAAATGTTCAGTGTAGGTAGAGATACAATAAAGAAAATCATCTATTTCAAAAGCCTATGTAAAGGTAAATGATCAATGTGTAAACAATTTAATACACTCCAGCAGGTAAAATATTGTTGGAAACAAACTAAAAGGGAGAAAAAATAGGGTGCACTGCCCCTTTAAATAACAGATTAATGTGCAAAGTGATGTAGCAGTAATGCCAAACACTCATAGGGATAGTAAATAAATGTTCCCTCTGGTCCTCATTACTGATAATTATGAGCAATAACATGAACACATTTTAGAGATCCACTCTTTTTATATTGAATACCTAAATGGACACTCAATTCAATGTTGTATTTACAATAAATTATTTGCTGCATTGCAAAAGATATGCAGGATAAACATTGGATATGCATTTTTTCAGGCATGGGATTCAGCCCTTGAAATGCCTCTTAAATGTTATGTTACTTCCTTTATTGTAGCCAATTAAGAGATATAAACAAGTTCCTGCGAATATCAGCCAATCACTGTGCAGCATGTAAGAGTGTTTTGCATTCCAAGGAATGCACTCCAATCTCTCTGGGGCAAGTGTAAACACTGTTTTAAGAATTAATTTACAGTGAAAGCAGGCAAAATAGATCATGAAAGTGCATTGCAAAGATCTTATTTATGCATAAAAAGATATTTTATGCGGAAGTAAATTTGTACATGAGTTTAATATCCCTTTGAATAAAGAGATCTCAGTCACATGTCCATCTTGCTGCTCTCACTTCCCTATAAATGTCCTATTATAATAAACTAAAAACTGCCTAGTCACTTGACCAGATAGCCTAAAAAAGACCCATTTGAAACAAACCCCACCCACAGAACCACCATGACTCCGCCCACACGTTATTGCTATTCCTCTTACTGGTCTCCCAGACTCAGCTCACAGCCTCCCTTCCTGTATAGTTTCTGGGATATGTTGCAAAGTATGAATCAGACATATTGGCTCTCCATTGTGAGTACATTGCATGGCAGCTCACAGTTAAGTTTTAATTGGTTTCTAAGCCATTTGAATTAATTTGAAAAGCATCAGTTTGAATTACATTACATTTTATGACTTATAACAGCTCAAAATTGTTAAAAACATAAAAGGAAAATCTAGTTAAAAACAAAATACAAGAAATTAGAAACAGACATAGTGCAGACTCTTCAGGGTGATGTTTGCAGACCTCCATAGAAGCAAAAAAGAAAACAACAACCAAGACGGATGTAAAACAGGTTGGTTTCTTTCTGGAATAAAAATAAACAAAGAAGGCCCCTCGTGTGCTTATCAATCTTATAACTGGTCTCACACCACATACGACGTGCAGCGTGCCAGCTCACTGATCCATGGTAACAGGAACTCTTGGGATTCCTCTACAACTAGGTCCGGTGAACCCAATGTTAATAGTTGGGGACTACAGACAGACTGACCACAATAATTTAAAACTCGGGTGTGATAAAATCCATTTATCATTAATTAAAAGACAATTAAATTAGATTTAAAACAAAACAATTTTAAGGGGGTACACATAATCTCCCTAATATTGATTTTATCTCACAAGAGCTTTAATTAATTGTGGTCAGCCAGACTGCAGTACTATCTGATTCTTGAAAGTTTAATTGTAATATATATTGTCCCTTTATTGTTCTGAAAATTTGCAAGTAATTATCCCAAACTCCTCCCAAAAACAGTGAAAGCTTCCCTCAAGTGAGCACTTTCATTTTCATTGTGATTTTTATCCTCTATGTATTTCACAAGGGACCTTTGTGACCTGCCAAGAATGAGATTAGCAAATGATTTGTATGATGAGCTTTACTGTTACTGTAGTTGGAAGAGACCCAGGAATGTAAAGTAAAGATTTATTTATTTATATATATTTTTTTTGTAGACTCCTTTTTTTCTTTTCTTAAAAAGATATGAAACCCAATATTTTTTCTTTCATGATTCAGATAGAGCAACAATTTTAAGCAACTTTGTAATTTACTCCTATTATCAAATTGTCTTCGTTCTCTTGGTATTTTTATTTAAAAAGATGGAATGTAAAGCTTAGAAACTGACCATTTTTGGTTCAGAACTTTGGTAGAACTTGCTGATTGGTGGCTAACTTTAGACACCAATCAGCGAGCTCTACCCAGGGTGCTGAACCAAAAATGGTCCGGCTCCTAAACTTTACATTCCAACTTTTTAAATAAAAATACCAAGAGAACGATGAAAAATGGATAATAGGAGTAAATTACAAAGTTGCTTAAAATGGTTGCTCTATCTAATTCATGAAAGAAAATATTTGGGTTTCTTATATCTTTAAGTTAAACTTAATGGAGGGGGTACTAGTGTGACAGGCAATTGCATACATAGGTTTCATAAGAGAGACTACAATTAATTGCATGGAAATTGCTGATTGAGTTACATAGGGGTTTTAAAGGTTGGGTTCTGGGATTTGGTATAATTCCAGGGGGTGTTCATTGAGGTGTGGGTTTGGGGATTTTAGGATAGTGTATTAATTATACTCTTTGGGGTGGGAGTAGTAGGGTTAATTTTATTGGGTTTCCGGAAAGTGTAGTTTCATATATTTAGCAATATATGAGGGATCACTAATACATTTTATTTTTTAAAACTGGTGAATGGGTAATAAAGGGATTATCCATCTTTTTTTTTTTATTATTGAGATTCATTCAAAGGCATACAAGGCATTCATGTCAACAAAGGCTTTACAGAAAAGTTATTTTCACTTATTCAACCATTAATCGGTTACTTAAATGAAGTGTGATTATATGACAATGCATATACAAATTAGGTAACAAAATTAGTGCCAGTGTAGCTCTGTACCTTCAAAATAACCTAGAAGGCCACTCTTGGGCCCCTTATGACCAAATAAACTAATGAAGGCAACTTCTGAAAATAAGGAAACCACTCTTGGGTCTCCAATAATGAATCTCTATTTTCTGATTTTATAGGGTTTAGATACTGAAATGAAAAAAAAAGAAACTCTGTGTCCATTGGACCCATTTGTGTTTGTTGTTTTAAATGGATACTTAACTTGATGATGAGGAAACTATCATTATTACATTTTCAGAGTAAGCAGTTGGGGTATTTATAACAAAATTTCCTTACAGGGTGCATAAGAATGAGAAAGAATAACATGTAGATACAATTATTTGCGGTCATCTAAGGACAACTGATAGGCAACTATCAATGTAGGTACATTAGAGTAAGTGGCTAAGTATACAAACTTATATGCGGGTTAATCGCTTCACATATTAGCATTAGAGGTTATGCAAATGAGAGTTTGATGCGCTGTCTCGGCCGCAGACAGCGCACCAATAAACTAAATAAAGTTAAAACAACCCCTTAAAGATCTATACTCACTGCTTAAAAATCGGGAGCCTAATATTAATTGCAGCATTGTGCTCTATGTATGCTTGCTCGGGAGTTAAGCTTGGACTGTTTCACACTTTCCTGCAGTCTCTAATAATTTAAATTATGGGATGAGATGTTGTAAGGCACTGAATGCCATTGGGTGTAGGTAATAGATATAAATGAAAATGCTATTGTAATAGGGCATTTTACAGGACGGACTGTGTTAATCTAGCAGAGGTTGACAGTTGAATGAAACAAAAACATTACGAATATACACTGCCTGTTGCTGTTCAGGATTTAGGCGTTTAACTCTATCAAGACTCACTGATACAGGAATACCCAGCCAAAGCTGTGGGTGCCGTGAGCAGCTAGAGCTGTATATGTTAATGTACCTAATTAAGTCTAACCGGTATGAATGCAACTCAGGGAAATGATTGCAAAATGGGTAAATGCCTACTGCTGGATCACAAGAGTATTTTGTAGCCTTAATTCAGAACGGGCATAGTTTAAATTGAACAGATAGAAGGTGACATAAATACCAAGAATGGTAAATAAACAACTCAAATATAACCAGAATAAAAACATATGGGTAACATGAGAAACTTAAACCCACTAAATTCGATAGGCACAGGTGATGTACATAAGTAAAATAAGTGGGACAGTTTGAGCAATATATTAGGGTTAGGGTCTCCTGCACCTCAAATGGATAATCACTATATGTTTAACATCTCTATATCATGCACCCAGTCCTGTTTAATCAGTGGTATTATGCAATAGTGCTAGGGATTCCCCCTAGCCTCTAACAGTCCCGTACTTGGGTCTCATATATAGGGCTTTGGCTTCCACTCAGCCCTCTCCGTTCCGGACCTCTTAAAAAGTACTCAATCATGTGTAAAGCCCTGGATAAATGAAACACTCATTTTGCAGGTTGATTACTTGTGATTGTCCTTTTTCAGTAAGGCCCCAGCGTCCTTGGGCCATTAGGAGATTTCTGCTTATTTTTCTGGCAGCGCCGGCCATAGTCAAGGGCGGGCAGATAGGAGGGAACCAGCCGGAGATTTCAGAAGAGATTGATCCAATACAGATCCATTTTTGCTTCTCAGCATCTGCTTCAACTGCCACTTGGGAGTCCTTTGGATAAACGGCTGCCAATGTTAAAGCACAAAACTCCCCCACCTGCCTCTTATGTTCAGCTCCAAGCAGCGGCTCAAGAGTAGGTTACTGTACACCGTGGGACCAAGCTTCCACAGCCACATGGCCCTCCTGTCGGGAAACTAGAGTGAGTAAAAGATGATTGTTAATTGGGCTCATGTTGCCTTTCTGGAGGCAGGAAGGGGGAATCCCTATGTCAGGTACAACTGCCTTAGGAGGCGCTCACTGTCGTTCTAGTTCCTCTGGGCTCGTGGAACAAGCCTTACCTACTTATCTGACAAGAGTCGGGAGTCTTCTCGCCGGCCAGGTCTGACCAGGAAGGTACAGTTTCATGGGTATTTGCAGCAGGTGGGACTGCTGCGGTTATGGGTTTTAGTTAAAGTTTACAAAGCTCTACTTCTAAGCTCCGGTAATGATCCTCTATGAGCTGCACCATCTTTTTTTCCCACGTGTTCAGGGCCTCCATTGTTGGAACAATAGCTCCCCTTCAGACACACTTACATGTAATTTAATTGTCCACTTAGATGATTCCCTTCTCTGGAGAGATAGGCAGTCTATTAAAGACTGTTATACTCCCCACGATTATCCATCTTTTTAAACAATAACACTTCTGTAGTAGACTGTTCCTTTAAAGCTCCAACAACATAATTATGATCAAACATTCTAATGATCATATTTAAGTTTTATAGTTTAAAAGTTTGATTTAAACTGTATTTTACATTTGTATAAACAAAAACGTTGTGGTTTATAGACATGTAAACTGAGCATTCATTAGACTTTAACAATAATCAATTCAAACAGACAAGCAATATCAACAGAAAGCCGCTAACATATGTTTTCAACAAGTGCAACATGTTGAATCTGAAAATGTAAACATTCTCTGGAACTTTTTTTTCTTTATCTATTGTATTGGGACACCAGTTTCAAATTGTACTCCATGCAATGTATAGGGGCGCTACTGAGCGACAAATGAATTTGAAAACCTTTTGGTAAATGGTTTATAACTCTGTTTTCAAATGGACTGCAATGGAATGGATTTGAATGTTTAAAATCTCCATAAAAAGCCAAATGTGTCACTTTGGGCTCAATTTATGAAGCCTTCTCGTTCCATACGACTGCAGATTCTCACAAGAGAATCTGCAGTCATGATTTATCAAGCAGCAGTCATCAGACTGCTGCTTCCCTACCCTCCTCGGACCTCTTAGGTGGAAAATTTCAACCTCCTTGGTCTCGTCCGACCGAGGACATTGACAGCTCCTGCCCATGTGTGATTGGCTGTGGGTGGGCAGGGGCCAGGATTTCACGTGAGCGAAAATTAGCACTCGTGTGCAATGGTGAATTCCGCTGAATATATACACCCCTGTCCCCACTTGCTTGATAAATCGAGTCCTTTGTCTAGGAATTCTTATTGACTGAAACTATGTATCTGTTAGTCACCAAATTCAGTGGTCCACATCAATTAACATAATTAAAAGGTGTTTTAATAATAATCACTTGATTTGTTCCATCCTGTTAAATATATGCTTATGATATGTGATAGTTTATTCTAAATTTCTATAAAAAAATTGCAATTGCAAAATGTAGATCTAGATGTTTAGCATAAAAATCAAACTAACATAATTATATACTGATATTTTCAGATCAATAAAAAAAAATATGACAGCTTGGCCTGATCAGCAAGTAGCTTTATAAATCTCTATTAATAATAGTGTTTTGTGTGTGCAGTATTGTCAGGTAAGTATCCATGTTTATATGCCTGCGCTTTATTCCTAACATTAAAGGATTAACATAATAACAGTAATGTAACATCGTTACAAGTAAAAAGCTATATCTGTTTATATCCTGTGAGTTGTTACAAAGTAGCAGCCTATAAAGTATTTCCATGGCGCTACGGAGCTTCTCTTTTTTAGGATGCGAGAAGCGGATTAGAAGGGAATACATTACATTTATGTTTTCATGGCTCATTAAATCTTTTTTTAATGTAGTATTCATTTGAATCAGTAAGTTTTGACTGTGGAGACATAGTGCTTGCTGCAGTTTTCATTACCGAAAAAAAGGTAATTATTCACATGGACTGTTTTTAGTCTTCACTAGTAAACAACATTCATTTATTCCACCCAAAGATGATGAATCCATTGCAGCTGGGTGAAGAAAAGCATGTGAAGTAAAAGGTAAAACGCTTCTTAAAGGGACTTTCCAGCTAAAATTGGAATCCCATGGATGCCTTTCCGTTTTGAATAAAATAATTCTTGTAATATACATGTATCAGCATATATAAGCTTCTATTAGTGCGTTGCTGTTTGGAGCTGACTTTGCACGGGTTAAACACATAGGGTCAGATTACAATTGGTGAGCTATTTAGAGCTTTCGCTTGCTAGAAGTAAATTTTTAACACAAGCGGGTTAGAGCGCGTATTTCAAGATTAAAGTAAAATGTTTGCATGCGAGCGAAACCCGTTGCACTTCAGGACTTCAGATATTGTGACAGCACTAACGCATTCTCTCCATTGACTTTAATGAAGCTGTTAAAAACTCAAACACTTTTCAAGCACTAACCCAACACCACGTTAGACATACAGTGCTATACCCGAAGGTAGTTATTAATATAACTTGTCCGCCACAAATCATCCCAATCTGATACGATCAGGATGATTGTCAGCCCCTGATAGCGGACAATTGGCCGCGAGTAAGCAGGGGTGGCATTGCACAACCATATCACTAGCAATGATTGTGCAATGTTAAATGCTGACAGTGTATGCTGTCAGCATTTAGCGAGGTCGAGCGAACATGATTTGCTACAGAGAATAATGTAAGCTTGCCTCTTAATAAATCTACCCAGTAGGGTCAGATTACAACTAGTGAGCTTTTTAGTGCTTTCGCTTGCTAGAAGTAAACGTTTAACATAAGCGAGTTAGAGCGCATACTATTACAAGTTTAAAGTAAAATGTTTGCATGCGAGCGAAACCCGTTGCATACTAACTTCAGGGCTTCAGATATTGTGATAGCACTAATGCATTCTCTCCATCGACTTTAACCCGACACCACGTTAGACATACAGTGCTTTTCCCTGAAGGTAGTTATTAATATATTGCATTTCAATGTTCTTCAGATAGAAGCAGAAAAAGGGCAGTGCTATGTTAGCCAGTCTATTCAAACAAAATAAAAATCCTTAACTGATAGTGGATACAATTGCAAGCTTTCAGGACACTGAGGTCCCTTTGTCAGGCAGAATATACACTATATGTGTATATATGTATTAACATGTGTATATATGTGCATATATGTATTAACATATGTATATGTGTGTGTATATATGTATTAACATGTGTATATATGTGTATATTTGTATTAACATGTGTATATATGTATTAACATGTGTATATATGTGCATATATGTATTAACATATGTATATGTGTGTGTATATATGTATTAACATGTGTATATTTGTATTAACATGTGTGTATATATGTGTATATATGTATTAACATGTGTATATATGTGTATATATGCATTAATATGTTTATATATGTATTAAAAAGTGTATATATGTGTATATATGTATTAACATATGTATATATGTATTAACATGTGTATATATGTGCATATATGTATTAACATATGTATATGTGTGTATATATGTATTAACATGTGTATATTTGTATTAACATGTGTGTGTATATATGTGTATATATGTATTAACATGTGTATATATGTATTAACATGTGTATATATATGTGTATATATGCATTAATATGTGTATATATGTATTAACATGTGTATATATGTGTATATTTGTATTAACATGTGTATATATGTGTATATATGTATTAACATGTATATATGTGCATATGTATATGTGTGTAATTATGTATTAAAATGTGTATATATGTGTATATATGTATTAACATGTTTATATATGTATTAATATGTGTATATATGTATTAACACGTGTATTTATGTATTAACATGTGTATATATGTGTATATTTGTATTAACATGTGTATATATGTATTAACATGTGTATATATGTGTATATATATGTATTAACATGTGTATATGTGTATATATTTATTAACATGTGTATATGTGTATATATTTCTATTAACATGTGTATATATGTGTATATATGTATTAACATGTGTATATATGTGTATATATGTATTAACATGTGTATATATGTATTAACATGTGTATATGTGTATATATTTGTATTAAAATGTGTATATATGTGTATATATGTGTATATATGTATTAACATGTGTATATATGTGTATATTTCTATTAACAATTTAACATGTGTATATATGCGTATATTTGTATTAACATGTGTATATACAGGTATGTGTATGTATATATATATATATATATATATATATGTATTAACATGTGTATATATGTATTAACATGTGTGTATATATGTGTATATATGTATTAACATGTGTATATATGTGCATATTTGTATTAACATGTTTATATGTGTATATTTGTATTAACATGTGTATATATATGTATATTTGTATTAACATGTGTATATTTGTATTAACATGTGTATATATATGTATATTTGTATTAACATGTGTATATATGTGTATATTTGTATTAACATGTGTATATATATGTATATTTGTATTAGCATGTGTATATATATATATATGTGTTTATGTGTGTATATATATATATATATATATATATATATATATATATAAATACATAAATACACATGTATATACGTATCAGATAGTGTATATATATGTATATTTGTATTAACATGTGTATATATTTATGTGTTTATGTGTGTATATATATATACATGTATATACGTATCAAATAGTGTATATATGAGTGTAACTTTTTTTTAAATGTATTTATGTTGTGTTTGGTGCACTTTTTTTAACACTTAGGGCTCCATTTATTATCCAGCGGATGCTGCTTCTGAGCCCCATTGTTTTAGGCGTGTATGAAATGGAAGTTATGAAGCAGCGGTCATAAGACCTTTTAGGTGGCGGATTTAAATCATCCCGATCTGATCGGGATGATTGACAGCCCCTGCTAGCGGCCGATTGGCCACCAGTGAGCAGGGGGCAGCATTGCACAAACATTTCACTAGAAATCCTTGTGCAATGCTAAACACTCAACCTCGCTAAATGCTACAGCGAATCATGTCCGCTCGACTATTAATAAATCTAAGCCTTTATGCAAGGCTATTTAGTGCTTCTAACCCGCATTCGAGTTAACACGTTTACTTTTAACTTACCATAGGTGCTCAAGTTAGTGCGATCACAATATTGCTTGTCGCAACTCGCACTAACAATAGCACACCACTTGTAATCTAGCCCATAGTTGTATGCAGTCACAAGTACAATAAAACACCCACTAACATATTAGAGAGAGCATTCTCTGTTTGCAGTTTTAGGTTCTTAACACAGAAACAGCCAAGAAATGCTGAACAAAACAGAACAGAATTAGATTTCAAGAGGTCAAGGCTGTTGAATTTGAATTTTTGAAAAAAGGCTAAATAAAATCAAGCAAGAATTAGTTTGAACACTATTTGCTGGTGGATTTGAATATTTTTGTTGAGTTGTTCCCGTGCAAGATACTGGGAGTCTTAGGTCACAATTTATTTCCAGTTTACAGAGAACCCTTCCAGCTATAATACATTAACATGTTTACCCGAAAAAAAGATATTGGTAGCACACAGGACTTGGTGCTGTTCAAAGAATAAAAATACAACAAAGTTTTAATGATTTTCAGATATCAATGTGATATGGTGAGTTAAATAATAACAAATAACTATTAAGTTAAATTGTGTCAAAAGTATTATATATATATATATCTAGCTAGATTACAAGTGGATCACTAATTTATTGCTCACCCGCAAACAGGCAAATTCACCTGTTTGTGGGCGAGTGATAAATAACCAGCCATTACAAGTGGCTGGTAATTGCTGCCGCAACCCCACGGTAGCAATTAGCGCTCAGAGGCCTCTATTTATAAAGCCGTCAACTTACTTGCATTCAACGGCACCAATACGCTCACCTAAGATCGCCTAACATCACTGCCACGGACCTGAATACGCTCTCCAAAGTTACCAAAAAAGCTGTCAAAAAGCCGAGCACCAAGTACGGGGCGATGAGCAGCAGACTGTTGTTAACTAACAGTCATCGATCTTGCTGCTCTTCGGCTTTTTCCCAGCTTTATTGGTATACTGTCACTAAACACCGCCACTATACTATACTGTTTTACCCCTAAACCGCTGCTCCTGGAGCCCACCAAAACGAAATAAACTTATTAACCCCTAAACCGCTGCTCCCAGACCCCGCCGCAACGAAATAAACTTATTAACCCCTAAACCACAACTCCTGGAGCCCACCGCCACCTACATTAAGTTATTAACCCCTAATCTGCTGCCCCCTACACCGCCACCACCTACATTACATTTATTAACCCCTAATCTGCCACCCCCAACATCGCCGCCACTATTCTAAATGTATTAACCCCTAAATCTAAGTCTAACCCTAACACCCCCTAACCTAAATATTATTTAAATAAATCTAACTAAAAACTATTATTAACTACATTATTCCTATTTAAAACTAAATACTTACCTATAAAACAAACCCTAAAATAGCTACAATATAACTAATAGTTACATTGTATCTAGCTTAGGGTTTATTTTAATTTCACAGGCAAGTTTGTATTTATTTTAACTAGGTAGAATAGTTACTAAATAGTTATTAACTATTTAATAACTACCTAGCTAAAATAAATACAAAAGTACCTGTAAAATAAAACATAACCTAAGTTACAATAACTCCTAGCCTTACACTACAATAAAATAAATTAACTAAATTAACAACAATTAAATAAATTAAATTATCTGAAGTACAAAAAAACAAACACTAAATTACAGAAAATAAAAAACAAATTACAGATATTTAAACTAATTACACCTAATCTAATAGCCCTTTCAAAATAAAAAAAAGCCCCGCCCCCCAAAAAAAAAAAAAAAACTAGCCTAAACTAAACTATCACTTTTGCAGGGCATTGTCCCAAAGTAATCAGCTCTTTTACCTGGAAAAAAAATACAAACAACCCCCCAACGGTAAAACCCACCACCCACACAACCAACCCCCCAAATAAGTTACTAACTAAAAAAGCCTAAGCTCCCCATTGCCTGAAAAGGGCATTTGGATGGGCATTGCCCTTAAAAGGGCAGCTAGCTCTTTTGCAGGCCCAAAGCCCTAACCTAAAAAATAAACCCACCCAATACACCCTTAAAAAAAAAAAAACTAACACTAACCCCATGAAGATTCACTTACCGGGAGACGTCTTCATCCAAGCGGCAAGATGTCCTTAACGAATCCAGCAGAAGTGGTCCTCCAGACGGGCAGAAGTGGTCCTCCAGATGGGCAGAAGTCTTCATCCAGACGGCATCTTAAATCTTCATCCTTCCGGCGCGGGTCCATCTTCAAGACATCCGACTCGGAGCATCCTCTTCCAACGATGTCTTCTTGCTGAATGAATATCACTTTAAGTGACGTCATCCAAGATGGCGTCTCTTCGATTCCGATTGGCTGATAGAATTCTATCAGCCAATCGGAATTAAGGTAGAAAAAAATCCTATTGGCTGATGCAATCAGCCAATAGGATTGAGCTGGCATTCTATTGGCTGATTGGAACAGCCAATAGGATTTGTTCTACCTTAATTCCGATTGGCTGATAGAATTCTATCAGCCAATCGGAATCGAAGGGATGCCATCTTGGATGACGTCACTTAAAGTGATATTCATTCAGCAAGAAGATGTCGTTGGAAGAGGATGCTCTGCGTCGGATGTCTTGAAGGTCGACCCGCTCCGCGCCGGAAGGATGAAGATAGAAGATGTCGTCTGGATGAAGACTTCTGCCCGTCTGGAGGACCACTTCTGCCTGGCTTGGATGAAGACTTCTGGCCATCTGGAGGACCACTTCGCCCGGCTTGGATGAAGATGTCTCCCGGTAAGTGAATCTTTATGAGGTTAGTGTTAGGATTTTGTAAGGGTGTATTGGGTGGGTTTTAGTTTAGGACTTGGGCCTGCAAAAGAGCTAAATGCCCTTTTAAGGGCAATGCCCATCCAAATGCCCTTTTCAGGGCAACGGGGAGCTTAGGTTTTTTAGATATCTTTTTATTTGGAGGGTTGGTTGTGTGGGTGGTGGGTTTTACTATTGGGGGGTTGTTTGTTATTTTTTAAAGGTAAAAGAGCTGATTTTTTTGGGGGCAATGCCCTGCAAAAGGCCCTTTTAAGGGCTATTTGTAGTTTATTGTAGGTTAGGTTTTTTTTATTTTGGGGGGGGGTTTATTTTCATAGGACCCTTAGATTATGTGTAATTAGTTTAAAGCTTTGATCATATCTTTTTTTTGTTTTGTAACTTACTGTTTATTTTTTTTGTGTAACTTAGTGTTTATTATTTTTTGTAACTTAGTTAGTTTTTTGGAACTTTGTAATTTTTTAGTGTAGAATTGAATTATTTGAGTAGGGTTAGGTGTTTAAATATATAATATATTAATTTTAATTTGTAGTTTTATGTTATTTTAGTATAAAATTTAGGTTAGATTAATTATTAATTTAATATAGTTTAATGTAATTTTATTATAATAGTTAGGGTAGGTTAATTAATAGTTTAATATAGTTTAATTTAATTTTAAAGGTAAGTTTAAATTTATTATAAGATAGGAATGAGTTAATATTTAATACAAAGTTAACGGGTTGTTAGGTTTAGGGATTAATAGGTTAATTTAGTTTATGGCGATGTGGGGGGCTAGCGGTTTAGGGGTTAATACATTTATTCAGTTGCGGTGGGCTCTGGGAGCAGCAGGATAGGGGTTAATAACTTTATGTAGGTGGCGGCGGTATAGGGGGTGGCAGATTAGGGTTTAATAAGTATAATGTAGGTGGCGGTGGGCTCCGGGAGCGGCGGTTTAGGGGTTATTAAGTTTATTTAGTTGCGGCGGGGTCCGGGAGCGGCGGGATAGGGTTTAATAAGTTTATTTAGTTGCGGCAGGGTCTGGGAGAGGCGGGATAGGGGTTAATAACTTTTATTTAGGTGGCAGCGGTGTAGGGGCGACAGATTTGGGGTGTTTAGACTCGGGGTACATGTTAGAGTGTTAGGTGTAAACATAACTTTTATTCTCCCATAGGAATCAATGGGATATCGGGCAGCAGGGCACATAAGCTTTCGCTGCTTTCAGACTCCCATTGATTCCTATGGCATCCGCCGCCTCCAGGGCGGCGGATTGAAAACCAGGTACGTTGGGCCGGAATAGCTGCGAGCGTACCTGGTAGATACTTGATAACTACACACGTATCCGCAATCACCTATCTACTATACAAACAGGAGAAGCCAGTATCCCTCTAGTCAGGCACTTTGCACGTTGTCATGACAAGAGTGTCAGTTCTCTGAGGTGGCAGGCCATTGAGAGGGTAACATGCCCCCCCCAGTGGAGGTGATCGTGAACAACTGCTGCGGAAGAGGGAGATGTATTGGATCTTTATCCTCGAGACAAGGGTACTTACTGGTTTAAATTCCGAATATGATTTGATCAATTTTTGGAGGTAGTGTAATCCTTTTATGCATCTCCCTCTTTTGCAGCAAGACTGTGCATAATTGGTTATATATATATATACATGTGGGTGTATGTACACAAGTGTCAATGTGTGTGTTCTCATTTATGGTATTGACCTATATCAACATATGTGACCTATCTTTGTTACATACAATTGTATATACTTATTTACTGATTTTGAATCTGCTGTATTGGCCACATGTGTCTTGTCTACTTGTATATCTATCTATGCTTTGTTTAAATTCTGATGTTTTGCACTGTAGCTATGGCTACAGATTTAGCGTGCTCATATACGGATGATATATCAATTAACATCCTATAAATG
>NC_069505.1:72182313-72312313 GCF_027579735.1 Bombina bombina
TATTATAGTATGTAAATGCGAACAACTCGCAGATCCATCAGTGTGAGAGACCCTGTTAAGCAATGCTCAATCTGCACAGGTGCTGGGCACAACTTGTTGCATATAGTGGGTAGTTTGTCAACATCATAACATGGGGTAATGAACCAACAGATCTGTGGTGGTATGAAAAAACTTTAGACAGAAACATATTTGCTAAAAGGTATTGTCGTATCATACTATCTAGAACAGAGGCTGCAATACTGAATCAGCCCAGGGGCTTCATAAGAAAACGTTACATAACATGCAGTGTCCCGGGTCCAGCAAGTTATGGGATTAAAGTCAACAGACATTAACAGTAGTAGAATCTCAATGTCCTGTGTGCTTAAATCCACTTCCAGCAACACTTTTCAACCTACTCCTTTCCTACGGGCTAGGGAGCAGGCTACCCCTCCAGACTCCACACATCTTACCAAGTTATCTGCAGTCACTCTTAGTCTCCTATGGAGGGGTCTGTGTAAAACCAAAAATGGCTGACCTGTGCTGAATCGCTGTGCAGGGCCGCGCCAAATGTTTCTCTCCCGCATACCCACTCTGTGATGTGGCCCCTCTGACTCCACTTCGTATGTTACAAAACCAGGGGACCCATCAGGTGCTGGGCGAGCAGTTTCGTCCTCGCTAGGCAACTCACACCTCAGCAGACTTTTCTCACTAAGAAAGCTAGCCTCAGCCTCCACTTTCTGCACCAGAGGGGCGGCCGCATCCCCCCTCACAGCAGCCAGGGCCAAGGGGTATGGACTTTCAGTGCAGGTCAACATGGGATGGTTAACTCTGATCTCCTTGGGTAGCGGGTATAGTGTAGGGCGCATGTCCCCATAATCGACGGTGGACTCCCCATATTCTGCATCTCCAGGCACAAGAGCATTTCCCACTGATATGGCTGGATGGGGAATGCATCGAGAGTTGGGAAAACTGCTCGTCCCCGAGAGGCTCACATCCCCATTCACTCTAAATGGCTGTTCAGCAAAGCTCAGCGTACATTTCTGTTGTCTGGTAAGGCGCGTCTCCCCTGCTGTTTCATCCTCAGCAGACTTGTCCCGGACACTAGCAGTCTGCATTTTAAATAGGAGCTGATCAAATTTGGCCAGAATTGTAGTCTCATACTCTGCAAACATAGCTTTGACTGCACTATGGAAATCCTCCATCTTGAAGGTTGAAAGGCTCCAAACAGTGCAGATGGCAGCACTGCGTAGTGTTGTGTAGGGATTAGCTACTCTCAGGCAGTATGGCCGGCCTCCGTGGCTGAGATGATGATGGTCTTTATGGCCCTTGAGGCTCCAGGCTGATATCGCTTAGTCAATTGCAGTCAATTGTAGTAAGCAATCACTACCACGCTGACACTCGTGGCCTGAAGGCCCTGTGCTGGTGTGTAACCGGTATCCTTCAGATTTCACACGTCTCACACTCCACGGATTACCGGTACATGTTCTGACCGACCTCTCAGCTACAGGGGTGATCAGGAACGTTTTTGTGCATAATAAACTTGATTTTTTAGTTATATTTTATTTGTTTTTGGCAGGAGCTATGGGCACACACGTCTGTTCTGAAAGCTGGTTAGCTCCGCCCCCCCAAGGAATATGTATTTAACTATTCAATAATATTATCATATAGCATTAAAGGGATAGTAAACCCTAAAATTGTCTTTTATGATTCAGATAGAACATACAATTTTAAACAACTTTCCAATTTACTTCTACTATCAAATTTGCTTAGTTCTCTTGTTATCCATTGCTGAAGGGACAGCATTGCACTACTAACAGGAAGCTGAAAATATCTATTTAGCCAATCACAAGATACAAATGTGTGCAGGCACCAATTAGCAGCAGCCCCCACTAGTGTATGATATGTGCGTATTCATTTTTAACAAGGGATACTTAGGCCTAGATTTAGAGTTCGGCGGTAAAAGGGCTGTTAACGCTCCGCGGGCTTTTTTCTGGCCGCACCATAAATTTAACTCTGGTATCGAGAGTTAAAACAAATGCTGCGTTAGGCTCCAAAAAAGGAGCGTAGGGCATTTTTACCCCAAATGCAACTCTCGATACCAGAGTTGCTTACGGACGCGGCCAGCCTCAAAAACGTGCTCGTGCACGATTCTCCCATAGGAAACAATGGGACTGTTTGAGCTGAAAAAAAACCTAACACCTGCAAAAAAGCAGCGTTCAGCTCCTAACGCAGCCCCATTGTTTCCTATGGGGAAACACTTCCTACGTCTGCACCTAACACTCTAACATGTACCCCGAGTCTAAACACCCCTAACCTTACACTTATTAACCCCTAATCTGCCGCCCCCGCTATCGCTGACCCCTGCATTACAGTTTTAACCCCTAATCTTCCGCTCCGTAAACCGCCGCAACCTACGTTATCCCTATGTACCCCTAATCTGCTGCCCTAACATCGCCGACCCCTATGTTATATTTATTAACCCCTAATCTGCCCCCCACAACGTCGCCGACACCTGCCTACACTTATTAACCCCTAATCTGCCGAGCGGACCGCACCGCTACTATAATAAAGTTATTAACCCCTAACCCGCCTCACTAACCCTATCATAAATAGTATTAACCCCTAATCTGCCCTCCCTAACATCGCCGACACCTAACTTCAATTATTAACCCCTAATCTTCCGATCGGAGCTCACCGCTATTCTAATAAATGTATTAACCCCTAAAGCTAAGTCTAACCCTAACACTAACACCCCCCTAACTTAAATATAATTTTAATCTAACGAAATAAATTAACTCTTATTAAATAAATTAATCCTATTTAAAGCTAAATACTTACCTGTAAAATAAATCCTAATATAGCTACAATATAAATTATATTTATATTATAGCTATTTTAGGATTAATATTTATTTTACAGGCAACTTGGTATTTATTTTAACTAGGTACAATAGCTATTAAATAGTTAAGAACTATTTAATAGTTACCTAGTTAAAATAATAACAAAATTACCTGTAAAATAAATCCTAACCTAAGATATAATTAAACCTAACACTACCCTATCAATAAAATAATTAAATAAACTACCTACAATTACCTACAATTAACCTAACACTACACTATCAATAAATTAAATAAACACAATTCCTACAAATAAATACAATTAAATAAACTAGCTAAAGTACAAAAAATAAAAAAGAACTAAGTTACAGAAAATAAAAAAATATTTACAAACATAAGAAAAATATTACAACAATTTTAAACTAATTACACCTACTCTAAGCCCCCTAATAAAATAACAAAGCCCCCCAAAATAATAAATTCCCTACCCTATTCTAAATTTAAAAAGTTACAAGCTCTTTTACCTTACCAGCCCTGAACAGGGCCCTTTGCGGGGCATGCCCCAAGAAGTTCAGCTCTTTTGCCTGTAAAAGAAAACATACAATACCCCCCCCCCCAACATTACAACCCACCACCCACATACCCCTAATCTAACCCAAACCCCCCTTAAATAAACCTAACACTAAGCCCCTGATGATCTTCCTACCTTGTCTTCACCATGCCAGGTTCACCGATCCGTCCTGGCTCCAAGATCTTCATCCAACCCAAGCGGGGGTTGGCGATCCATAATCCGGTGCTGAAGAGGTCCAGAAGAGGCTCCAAAGTCTTCATCCTATCCGGCAAGAAGAGGACATCCGGACCGGCAAACATCTTCTCCAAGCCGCATCTTCTATCTTCTTCCATCCGGTGCGGAGCGGGACCATCTTGAAGCAGGCGACGCGGATCCATCCTCTTCTTCCGATGTCTCCCGACGAATGACGGTTCCTTTAAGGGACGTCATCCAAGATGGCGTCCCTCGAATTCCGATTGGCTGATAGGATTCTATCAGCCAATCGGAATTAAGGTAGGAATTTTCTGATTGGCTGATGGAATCAGCCAATCAGAATCAAGTTCAATCCGATTGGCTGATCCAATCAGCCAATCAGATTGAGCTCGCATTCTATTGGCTGTTCCGATCAGCCAATAGAATGCGAGCTCAATCTGATTGGCTGATTGGATCGGCCAATCGGATTGAACTAGATTCTGATTGGCTGATTCCATCAGCCAATCAGAAAATTCCTACCTTAATTCCGATTGGCTGATAGAATCCTATCAGCCAATCGGAATTCGAGGGACGCCATCTTGGATGACGTCCCTTAAAGAAACCGTCATTCGTCGGGAGACATCGGAAGAAGAGGATGGATCCGCGTCGCCTGCTTCAAGATGGTCCCGCTCCGCACCGGATGGAAGAAGATAGAAGATGCGGCTTGGAGAAGATGTTTGCCGGTCCGGATGTCCTCTTCTTGCCGGATAGGATGAAGACTTTGGAGCCTCTTCTGGACCTCTTCAGCACCGGATTATGGATCGCCAACCCCCGCTTGGGTTGGATGAAGATCTTGGAGCCAGGACCGATCAGTGAACCTGGCATGGTGAAGACAAGGTAGGAAGATCATCAGGGGCTTAGTGTTAGGTTTATTTAAGGGGGGTTTGGGTTAGATTAGGGGTATGTGGGTGGTGGGTTGTAATGTTGGGGGGGGGTATTGTATGTTTTTTTTTACAGGCAAAAGAGCTGAAATTTTTGGGGCATGCCCCGCAAAGGGCCCTGTTCAGGGCTGGTAAGGTAAAAGAGCTTGTAACTTTTTAAATTTAGAATAGGGTAGGGAATTTATTATTTTGGGGGGCTTTGTTATTTTATTAGGGGGCTTAGAGTAGGTGTAATTAGTTTAAAATTGTTGTAATATTTTTCTTATGTTTGTAAATATTTTTTTATTTTCTGTAACTTAGTTCTTTTTTATTTTTTGTACTTTAGATAGTTTATTTAATTGTATTTATTTGTAGCAATTGTATTTAATTAATTTATTGATAGTGTAGTGTTAGGTTAATTGTAGGTAATTGTAGGTAGTTTATTTAATTATTTTATTGATAGGGTAGTGTTAGGTTTAATTATATCTTAGGTTAGGATTTATTTTACAGGTAATTTTGTAATTATTTTAACTAGGTAACTATTAAATAGTTCTTAACTATTTAATAGCTATTGTACCTAGTTAAAATAATTACCAAGTTGCCTGTAAAATAAATATTAATCCTAAAATAGCTAAAATATAATTATAATTTATATTGTAGCTATATTAGGATTTATTTTACAGGTAAGTATTTAGCTTTAAATAGGATTAATTTATTTAATAAGAGTTAATTTATTTCGTTAGATAAAAATTATATTTAAGTTAGGGGGGTGTTAGTGTTAGGGTTAGACTTAGCTTTAGGGGTTAATACATTTATTAGAATAGCGGTGAGCTCCGATCGGAAGATTAGGGGTTAATAATTGAAGGAAGGTGTCGGCGATGTTAGGGAGGGCAGATTAGGGGTTAATACTATTTATGATAGGGTTAGTGAGACGGATTAGGGGTTAATAACTTTATTATAGTAGCGCTCAGGTCCGCTCGGCAGATTAGGGGTTAATAAGTGTAGGTAGGTGTCGGCGACGTTGAGGGGGCAGATTAGGGGTTAATAAATATAATATAGGGGTCGGCGGTGTTAGGGGCAGCAGATTAGGGGTACATAGGGATAACGTAGGTGGCGGCGCTTTGCGGTCGGAAGATTAGGGGTTAATTATTTTAAGTAGCTGGCGGCGATGTTGTGGGGGGCAGATTAGGGGTTAATAAATGTAATATAGGGGTCGGCGGGGTTAGGGGCAGCAGATTAGGGGTACATAAGTATAACGTAGGTGGCGGTCGGAAGATTAGGGGTTAAAATTTTTAATCGAGTGGCGGCGATGTGGGGGGAGCTCGGTTTAGGGGTACATAGGTAGTTTATGGGTGTTAGTGTACTTTAGGGTACAGTAGTTAAGAGCTTTATAAACCGGCGTTAGCCAGAAAGCTCTTAACTCCTGCTTTTTTCAGGCGGCTGGAATCTTGTCGTTAGAGCTCTAACGCTCACTGCAGAAACGACTCTAAATACCGGCGTTAGAAAGATCCCATTGAAAAGATAGGCTACGCAAATGGCGTAGGGGGATCTGCGGTATGGAAAAGTCGCGGCTGCAAAGTGAGCGTTAGACCCTTTAATCACTGACTCCAAATACCAGCGGGCGCCCAAAACCAGCGTTAGGAGCCTCTAACGCTGGTTTTGACGGCTACCGCCGAACTCTAAATCTAGGCCTAAGAGAACAAAGCATATTTGAATATAGAAATAAATTTAGAAGTGTCTTAAAATGACCTGCTCTATCTGAATCATGCAAGTTTAATTTTGACTTTTCTATCCCTTTAAAGTAAAAAAAAAATTACTTATACGATATAAAAAAAATTACAAACATATCTCACTATATCATATTCCTGACTGTGCTTATCTAGAACACGGCATTTTAAACCATTTTCCAATGTTATCTAATTTGCTTTGTTCTGTTGCTATCCTTTGATGAAAAGCATACCTAGGTAGGGACAAGAACAGCTATTACCTACTGGGAGCTAGCTGCTGATTGGTAGCTGGACATATATTCCACTTGTCATTGGTTCACCAGCTGTGTTCAGCTGGCTCCTTCAAAAAATTGTGCATTGCTGCTTCTTCAAAAAATGATACCAAGAGAATGAAGCAACTTGGCTAATAAAAGTAATTTTGGTTTAAAATTGTATTCTCTATCTGAATCTTGAAAAACATTTTTGGGATTTTGTGTCCCTTAAAGATATAAAGATATTGCATGATTTTGCTCAATGCCAGTGAGCTTTTGATGATTAGACCCTTTAAATATTGGTTCTGTGTGTATACAGCGATAGATAAGTTTAGGAGAACTATAGTGCATATGTAGAGGGATAACAATGAGGTCTGCTCTCCCTGCAAGCACCGTCCCTTTAATTGTATTGTGGTTTCAATGAGCAAAAACAGCAATTTCATGTACAAACATAAACCCTACATTTGAAATGTTGCAGCTGGTACAAGTCATTGGAAACACATTAAAGAGACACTAAACCCAAGTTTTTTCTTTCGTGATTCAGATAGAGCATGCAATTTTAAGCAGCTTTCAAATTTACTCCTATTATCATTTTTTTTCTTCATTCTCTTGATATCTTTAATTGAAAAAGCAGGAATCTAAGCTTAAGGAGCCAGCCCATATTTGGTTCAGCACTTGGGTTGCACTTGCTGATTGGTGACTAAATGTACCCATCAATCAGCAAGTGCTATCCCGGGTGCTGAATAAAAAATGGACCGGTTCCTTAGCGTAGATTCCTGCTTTTTCAAATGAAGATAGCAAGAGAACAAAGAAAATTGATAACAGGAGTATATTAGAAAGCTGCTTAAAATTGCTGCACTATCGGAATCATGAAAGAAAAAATGTGGGGTTGGTATCCCTTTAAGGGGGAGCCAATTACACAGTACACTGCCCCTTTAAGCTACTGCTCTAACTCTGGTTCCTGTTTGTATTTTATATTGTAAACAAGAGTTCTTGTACTGACAGAGTAGGATTCTGTTTTTAAGTAACCTTTACCATCTTCAACTCCCTATCATTTCAATTTCAGTCACATCACTGCTCTATAAAATGATTACCGGGCCCCTCGCTAAACTTACTGACATTTTAATCTCATGCTTTGCTCTCATAGACATCTCAGTTCTCCCATAAACTTGTTTTCGTTCTCAGGGCTCTATGCCCTCCGCATTCCTGCCAAAAGAAATATATATATTGTATCTTAAGGGAAAATTCAGCTCAAAATAAGGTCACAATAAGGGCTAGAGATTACGAGTGGCGCCGTAACTGCTTTGCGCGCATGATATTGTGTTTATTGTGTCTGTCTGCGAGCATTGGGAGTAGCATACTTGTTGCAGGTTGAAAGTAGCGTGATCGCTTGAGCGCAATTTAATTTAAAGGGACAGTCAAGTCCAAAAAAAACTTTCATGTTACAAATAGGGGATGTAATTTTATACAACTTTCCAATTTACTTTTATCACCAATTTTGCTTTGCTCTCTTTCTATTGTTAGTTAAAAGCTAAACTGAGGAGGTTCATATGCTAATTTCTTAGACCTTGAAGGCCGCCTCTAATCTAAATGCATTTTGATAGTTTTTCACCACTACAGGGCATTAGTTCACATGTTTCATATAGATAACATTGAGCTCATGCACGTGAATTTACCATGGAGACAGCTATGATTGGCTAAAATGCAAGTCTCTCAAAAGAACTGAAATAAGGAGGCAGTCTGCTGAGGCTTAGATACAAGGTAATTACAGAGGTAAAACGTGTATTTTTATAACTGTGTTGGTTATGCAAAACTGGGGAATTGGTAATTAAGGGATTATCTATCTTTTAAAACAACAACAATTCTGGTGTTGACTGTCCCTTTAACGTGCATCAGGATATTGTGACTTTAGAACTCATCACATCAAAAATGCATGTAAAAGTATTGTTACACTCATAATAACACTATCAAATAAAAATATTTAATAAAATGATTGCATAAAAAAGTTATAAGGGTTCAAAGATGTGAATTCTCAGGTATTATTTTAGTTTTTTTATTTTTATTTCCCTTTACCCAAAAGATTTCAGTTTGTTTTTCAATTGAGTTGTACAGTTTATAGGTCACATTAAAGGTGGAAAAAGTTCTGAAATGATTTAGCTTTGTCTCATTTTTTTACATCACAGAAACCTGACATTTTAACAGGGGTGTGTAGACTTTTGATATCCACTGTATATATATATACACACATCCATACACATACACACAATAATTTTTTGTAATATATATCTATATTGAATATATACAGGTATTGGTATATACAAATATATTTAGGAATATCTATTTAAAAATACAAACATTTTCCCCTATAGAAAAAAAAGTCTCTGAAAAATGCCTTATATTATGGTCTATGTGAACTGTGTGTAGTAGTAAATACGCTTATATACATATATTTTGTATGTGTTAATACGTGTTTGCATTTGCTGTGCTAGTTATCATGCCGTGTCTCATAACTACATTTAGCCACTAATCAGCAAGCGCTACCCAGGTGATGAACCAAAATTAGGCTGGCTCCAAAGCTTACATTCCTGCTTTTCAAATAAAGATACCAAGAGAATGAAGACAATGTGATAATAGGAGTAAATTAGAAAGTTGCTTAAAATTTCATGCTCTATGTGAATCATGAAAGAAAAAAAAATTGGGTTTCATTCATATCGCTTTAAATACATATGCATATGTAAATGTCTGTCCTATCCACTAGGGTCTATTAAATAGTGATAAATATAGGTTTAAGGAATCTAGACCATATATTTATATATACATCTAAAATGGCATCTGTGGCCGTTTCAGAGTGTATTCGACATGCTCAAGATAATAAAGATAATAAAATTATGCCAAGTTGTCTTGTAATACACATAAACATGCAGTAAAGGCAATTCTTGCACTTTACCATCACCCTTTATGTGTTGAATTTTAAGGTTGTTGCCAAAATTAAAATGCAAAACCTATGGTTAGGAAGATTGTGATCACTGAAGCCCTTGCTGTCCATGCATCATATGGGCGATTTTCCTGCTATCTTCTCAGATCCAATCTGAACATTTCCCAATATGGAATTGCTAATGCTGGGATTGTGAGAACTAGAAAAACACAGATTAGAATCTGAAAATAATGCTGATAATGTGATTAGAATGGAATCAAACCCACAGTTATGTGCAGACAATAATAACATGCTCTACTTATTTTGCACTTTGATGTCCCTTTAACCATGTTTTCTCACATTTCTGGTCTTTTTGAGTCACCCCTTTCCATATTTCGAATCTTAACCTCTTTACATAAATCATTAGTAAATACCCTCACCGCCCAGGACCTCTAATTCAAACCTAATCAACAGGAACACTCAAGGTTCAGGAAGACCCTCAGATATTTTTATAAGCTCTCCATCTGTTATCATTAGAATTCCCATTTGGTAGGTTTGAAACCCAATGAACATAAAAGCTATACATTGCCTACACAGAATAAGTGGAAGTATGATGTCAGATTAGGTCAGGTATCAAGTCTGGTATGGGATCTGTAAAATGGTATCAGAAGCAGGACAGGAAACCAGAAGAGTGGATTAAGGGCCCAATTCTCAACAGCTTATCTTATTTTACTGAGAATTAGATTGTAAAGTGGGTGTCTCTCCTTAACAGAACGCATAGTATAGTTACACTCATAATAACACTAATAACAATTATTAAAAAAAAATATTGCATATAAATGCTCAAAGATATGAGATCTCGGGTGTTAGGGAAAAAAAGCAGGCAGAGGGGTATAACATAGAGATACATACATATAGATCTCTAAATGTCTATATCTGTGTACATATGTATGTATCTATATGTGTTTATATGTATTTACAGACATATATAGACATATTAACACATAAATACATATGTATACATATAAAGACTTACATAGAAGTGTATTGGTGCCATTTGCAGTTAAGTAGATGAAAACATGAAAAGTGTATCCATGCAATATTCATATTTAATAAAGGTTTTAACTATGAATTTACTGTAAATACTTCACATTCCAATGTTCTGCACATAACAGAATGTTCCAAGTATTTCTAAATAGAGATTCTTACATAAAACTGTACAAAATTGTGCATATATAGGTATATATGAATAAATAGATATTCTTACATAAATCTGTACAGAATCATGCATATATATATGAATAAATAGATATTCTTACATAAAACTGTACAGAATTGTGCATATATAAGTATATATGAATAAATAGATATTCTTACATAAAACTGTACATAATCATGCATATATAGGTATATATGAATAAATAGAACATATTCTGTTATGAGCAGAACATTGGAATGGCAAAAATTCATATGTTCATGTTAGGTTAGCACAAATGAGAATATGCGATCAGGTTTCACACGAGAGTGTGGTGATTTTTTCACCATTAGCTTCTATGGGGGAATACGTGAAAGCGTACGCGATATATTAAGTTTGTCTTTTTGCACTTGTCGGGTTAGCACGAGTGCAAAAACAGTTTACTTTCAACTCGTAATATGAGCGCAACACGACGAGCACAAAAAGTTTACTTCTAGCACAAATAACGCTCAAACAGGAGCAGTAATTAGCGCTCTAATCGTAATGTGGTCCATTACAGTTGAGGGATTAAGGAACACCAACCCAAGTACAGGCTGGGATTTCTGGCTGGGTTTTATGAGATAGGTCCCTGGGATGAGCTTGAGTGTATTCAGATACTAATATTATATTATGATGTATGCCCTTTTGTTCTGATAGATCAAGTTTGCAGAGAAATACATCAACATGATGCAGCTTGACGTTTTTACCAACAGAAGTGACCTCAACTGATATTAGCTCCCTCTCTCATTGCTGATGCTAACTACAATTAGATACGAACATTTGTCCTAGACACAGCTGCATCTGCTACCCAACATCACTCCAAACATGTCCAAGCAAAATATACCAGCTACCTCCAAAAATGCTCTTACAGCACCAAATATCTCTTCAGGAAATCACATGCTCAAGAATACTCCCCTCCCCCCTAGGAATGTATGTCATGGGGTTATTTATCTTCTAATACACACTAGTAGCAAACCTATTTATCCTCACTTATATCAACCATGTTGTTTAAGACCAGATGGAAAGTGGAAGACCTATTTAGGGATGTAACAAGTTAAGGGGTAATTTTTTGTAAGGAAGGAAGAGCTTGTATAGGGTTAAAAAGATAGGAAGTGTTCCCTGCAGGGCAGGGGGAGGGAGCTTGAGAGGGTGGGGATTCAGAGCTAATAATAGAGCTGCAGAACTGAAAGTAAAACCACTAACCTGTTTTTTGTCTTGCAGGTTACATCATGGAGAGGTCCAAGCGGTCTGCGAAGGTTCCACGAAGATTGGTTGAAGAAGAGGATGTCCCTGCAAGGAAGAAAAAGACTATTGTTACTTCCAGTGGTGAAATGTCTCTTGTCTTCTTCTGTAATCCCTGTAGTTTCTGAACTTGCTGGCTCTCTGCCGGTTTCTGTGTCTGGGGACACTTCTTTTTCTTCTCCCTTTAGCCCTGTTTATTCTATTCCCCTCCCTGTCTCTTCTGCTGCTGTCTTTACTGCTCCTACCCTTTCCCCAATGTCTCTGTGTCTTCTGCTTCCCTTCTTTTTCCCCCTCATATCCCTGTCTATTTTCCCCCGACTTCTGTTCTTTTTTCTGTCCCTAATGTGGCCACACTTTCACTAGCTAGCTCTTCTCAGGCTGGGGGGTTTGTGGGGCAGCCGGTTCCTAGCTGGATGTCCTTATGTACTCCCCGAAGATGCGTTTTTCCCCGGGGAGCAGGAGTGTGTTGCCATCCCCCTCTTTTGTCTCCGGACAGAGAGGGATGGAAGGTAGGCCCCAGGCTCCATTTTTAGAGGAGCCTCGTGGGGATGCAGGGGCAGTGGATCCTCTTCTGCGCGCGCCCGCTCAAGTTCCGCCCACCGCACTTCCAGTCGCCATCTTGGGACCTGCTACGCAATCCATTCAGATTGCGGCGATGGAAGGAGCGGTCGCATGTAGCTCCAAGCCCTTGGGACATCAGGTCTCTGCGGGCAGTTCTAGGCAGGTAGGTGGAGCAGCAGGGGGGAACGGGAGGGCCGGGGGGCCTGTCACTCGCAGGGCAAAGGGCACTAAAAAGGGGATTAATAATAAAGGCGGAAATAAGCCTAGTAGGAGTTCTGGTAGGATTCAGGCGGCAAATAAAGGGCCATTAGGGCTGGTTTGTACTCCGGTACAGGGGAGATCTGTTAGAAAAGTGGGGCATATGGATTTAATGGCAAGTTTAAGAAAAAGGATATCAAGGCATTTGTCAGGGGGGCAGTCTGCAGGATCTGTGGGGTTGAGAGGTGCGACTGGGGGGCTCCCTGGGCAGCTTGTTTCTCCCTGTGTTGCTCCCACTTTTAATTTTGTTCCACAGGCTGCTGTTACTGTACATGAAGCGCAGGAGATTGGAGTGGCTGGTGGCAGTGCGGCACAAGGCGGACCGAGAGCTGAGGTAGTCTCGACAGCAGGAGAGAAGGTGGTTGAAGGTTCCTCTGGATCCACGCTGTCCAGGATGGTAACGGCATCTGGAAATGGTGAGCCTGCTATTACACGACACACGGGGGTGGAAGATTCATCTAGCTCAGGGGACTCAGACACCTCCACGGGGCTGAAGGATGAGGGGCATCGCAAGTTGTTTAGAAAAATAAGGAAGTTTGTTGACAAGAAAACTAAAAATGTGGGGGTGCGCGGCATAGGAACTGGCGATAAGGAGATAGCGGACCCTGGGGCAGTTGCAATCCTTGGGGGAGGTAAAAAAGGGAAGAAAGGCGGCGTAGCGAGTACAGCTGACACTTATCCTTGCATAGTGCGTTCTCTGCATTCGCATTTAAAACCCAGGATTGCGAGAAAAATCAAGGAGGGGCACTACGTTAAGATTTTTGAGCTGTCTAGGGCTGCGTACCAGGTTAGGGAAATGGCAGAGGATGGTACAGGGGATAAGAAGATAAATAGGCCAGAAACATATCAAGAATGGATGAGGTGTTTTAGGGTCTTGGCTTCTTGTTACATAGAAGCCAATCCAGATCAAGCTGTTAACATCCTTAAGTACATGGAGGTCATTGACGACATCCATGAAAGAGGGAAAGGTACCACGTGGCGACAGTACGATGCACAATTTAGGAGAATGTTGGAAGCGAACACAGTTTTAACCTTTGGGATGAAAGAGATGGACCTATGGTCCAATCTTGATCTCTTAGATAATACAGGGGCTGGGCCGGTGAAAACATTTAACCCTGGTCAGCAGAGCCGTCCCTTTCGAAAGAGAGGGGGCAGGGAATGCTGGCGTTTCCAGGAGAAACTATGCGACAGGGGACAGTGGTACCCATCCAGGGAATGACTGCAGCAGGAAAAGGGACAGTTATACGGGTAAGCAACAATTTATGCAGGGCCCTGCTGGGAAGAATGCACGTGCCGATGAAACGCGGGGTCAGCTTTCGGGCAATTAGTGTGGTCACGGAAAAGTGGTGGCGGTGTTTTTGCAGGCGGATTTAAGTTATAGTTTGGAAGTTCTAGTTGGGAAAGTTGTTGTTCCCTATTCGCAGTTTTTGTTTGAAAAACCGGCGTCTCAATTTCAGGTCGCTTTGCAGGAATAGGTGGATAAGTAGGTTAAATTAAGGGGAATGACGATTCCATCTTTGGACCTCGGCTGGCCATTGTTGTGGTGTCCCCATCGGGCATTGTGCCCAAGAGGGATTCAGTGAAGTTCGGACTTGGTCCGTGTTTGTCGTGCCCGATAGGGAGTTCAGGGAGGTTGTAATCGATAGGGTTGATATGTCAGTGGACTATCAATTCTTTGAGTTGGCATTTGCCATGTTACGGAGTTTAGGTTTAGTACAATGTATTGCGTTAGGTGTTCACCTACGTGCTTCTCGGGCTCTACGTTAGTTCTCCGCCAGGGGAGAATGTTTCAAGGCGGTTGAGGCTTGTTTTTCTTTTTTTTTTAGGCGCAGTTTTGGGTTTTGTTGTAAGTTATAGTCTATGGGTTCAGATTGAGAATGATGTAGCTCTCGCGCGTTTTAGAAGGGGGCTAATTTTGAGGGCTAGCACCAAAAGTGGAGGTTTAGGGTAATGGGTGTCCAACATATTTCTGACAGGTGGCGAGTTCTGGGGAGCTGCGTTAAGGCTGCTGAAAGGTTCGCTAGCACCTAGGACTTGGCAGGCGTACGGTGTGGCTTGGCGTGAGTGGGGTAAATTTTTACAGTCTTTTGGTACCACATGGAGGACACCTTCTGTGCAGTTCTTTATTATGTGGTTGAGCTCCTTAGAACGGGCAGGTTTATCCCCTGGCGCTATAGGTGGTAAGGCAGTGGCTGTAGCATTTTTCTCTAAATTATATGGGGTGGAGGATGTCACTAAGGGCTTTTTGGCTAGGGCTGCGTTGAAGGGGGTACGCAGGTTAGGGGTTAAGAGAAAAGATTTGAGGGAGCCTATCACTAGGGGGAGACTAGCGCAGCTGATCCAACAGCTTAGGGTGGTATGTGACTCTAGTTTTCAGGTACTGTTTTTTTCGCTAGCATTTTCGCTTGCGTACTTTGCAGCTCTCAGGATTAGTGAATTAGTAGTGCATGGGTTTATTGGATGAGCATGTTAGGTTAGTGGACCAGGCGGTCCGAGTGTTTGTGGCTAGATCAACAACGGATCAGGTAGGAAAGGGTAGATGGCTTAATTTGCTATCGCAGGTGGAGCCATCAATATGTCCAGTTTTGCTTTGCAGGAAATTTAGGCAAATCAGGCCAAGAGTAGGGGGGCTGTTTTTGGTACACGAGGACGGGTCTTTTTTATCCCAGTTTCAGTTTAGAGCTGTATTGCGAAAGGTGGTTTGTAGTTTGGGGTGGGATCCAGCGGTGGTAGCTCCTCATTCTTTTCGCATTGGGTCTGCCAACGATGCAGCTATGTTGGGATGTTCTGAGGGAGAGATCAAGGTTATGGGCCGTTGGTCTTCCGGGCAGTATAAGAAATACATCAGGCCCCTGAAGCAGTAGTAGGTTAGAGAGCAGGATGTTTGTTGTTCTATGGTTAGTGGATGTGTTTTTTGGTGTTTCTTTGGGGAGCCAGGACCTTATTGTTGGTTGATGTTTTTTCTGGTCAGGACACGGGATGCTGAAAAATTTGGATAGTTGGACATTCTTATGTTCATTGGGCGGCCATACGGGCAGCATCCCGGGCGGGAGGTCAACAGTTGGGTTTGCGGACTAACAAAGTGTCAATTAGGTGGCTGGGTAGGAGGGGCATGTTGTGGTCCCAAATGCCCGAACAGATTGGAGAAGCCAGAAGGAGATGGGGTAGACCTCATGTGATTCTACTTCATTTAGGAGGAAATGATGTGGGAACTATGCCGATGGGAGATCTTGCTGATATTATGGTTTCAGATATTAGGTGGCTGAGGACACAGTTTAAGGGAGTGACCATTATATGGTCAAACATTATATCCAGGAACATATGGAGGCATATAGCTACTAGGAAGGCTGGTTTTCGTGTAAAGAGGAAACTAAATAGGGATGTCTGTAAAGAGGTTTTGGCTTCAGGTGGGAAGGTAGTGTTGCATGACAATATTCGTATTGATTATGCGGGATTGTTCAGGAAGGATCAGGTGCATTTATCTGATAAAGGTAATGATTTGTTCCTGGAGAATATTCGGCAGGTCCTGGCTTCTAGCTATGTTTAGTGGGGCAAGAGTACCTTGTCCTCTTTGGGGTGGTGGAAAGGGGTGTGGCATAACAATCTAATTGGCCGGTAACATCATAGAAGGAAAGTACAGTGGGCGTGTAGGACCCTAGTCGCCGAGGGGCATGGGATAGGTCGGCTCGCTGGTCGATCTTCCTTGGGCGGAGATGTAGGCGGAATGAGGGCGTCCTCATTTCCAGGGCGGCCACACCCCTTAGAGGGTTAATTAGGACAAGATCTTCTTGCCAGCTTGGTGGTTATTCAGTATTAATGTTATTTATTTATTTAATAAAGCAACCCTCCCCCTGTTGGGGAGGTGGTTTTTTCTCCCAACCCTGAGTGTTGTGTCGTTATTGCATATATATAAGTTGGTATTGGGAGGGTTGGTGTCATGTTGACTGAATGTAACTAAAGAATTTAACCCCTTAATCTATTTTAACTTGTAAGCCCCTCCTCTACCCTTCTGTCTCTGCTCTCTAATCCAGCTTCATACCCAACAACCTTGTTTGTCACTACAAAGCAAAAAACTACTCCACTTGAAATGAAACCTTCTCTTAACAAACAGAAATCCTTACATAGCTTCTTCATATCCTATCCAGCATTCATCTGCTTCATACCTGTGACATTCAAAAATGTATCATACTCCATTATAGAGAGGAGTGGAAAATACTGTGAATTTCTTTGTTTGAAAGTCTGTAACCAGAGTCTGATGCTTCTAACATTATGAACTCGTATATGGACTTTGTGATATGATTGAAGCCCCAGACATAACTATCACTTTTTAGAAGGAAATGCTTTTACCTGTTTGAGAACTAAATCCTTATACCTTCTGCAACCTGTCCCTCTTTCTTATGAAACATAATTATTTATTTTATGGTTTATTAGTTATCTAGTCATTACCCTCCATAACCAATCATATAAAATCATACAGCTTCCATTTTTAAAACATTGTCAGAATCTGTTTATCTCTCATTTAAGACAGTACATACATTCTGGTCATACACAATCTTGACTTCTGCAGCACCCTTCTTATTGGTCTACCTCCCACCTGCAATATATTGTAAATGCCACCACCAGGCATAGCCCTCTACCCATTTGATCCCTATAATTGTTTTGTTGTACTCCGTCTTTGTTAATAGCGCTGTGGAATCTGTTGGCGCTCTACAAATAACCGATAATAATAATAATAATAATAGCCACCACACTCACACTTCCTGCTTTGCCGTTCCTCTATGTGAGTCCCTCCACTGGCCTCCAGGATCAAACACAACATTGTAATCATTGCAAAGCCCTCAGAAGCACTGCATCTAACAACATATCTTGCCTTATCCTTGTATGTTCACTTGGCCATCTCTTTAACTCTAATTTCTGATCTATGGCTCTCAGTCCCTGTCATCTCCACCTCCCACTCCATATTCTCTTGTGCTGCTGCTGTCATGTAAAACTGCATTCCTCAGTCTGTCAAAATTACACCCAGATTCAAAGCTTCGCATTTTGTTTTCTCTCTCGAGATCTACTTATTCAGAGAACCTTCTAACTTAGCCTTATATTGTTTAATGCACATCCAGGACCAGTTTTCCTAGCTGAAGACTTGATATTCTAGGCTTACAATTGGTTCACACTGTATATCATTGTTTCTCAACAGTGGTCCTCAAATACCCCCAAACAGGTCAGGTTTTAATTATAGCTGAACCAGTGCACAGGTAAAATAATCAGATGATGAATGAGAGCAGGTTAGTAACCATGGTGATGCTGATCTGGTTCCGCTATAATGAAAACTTGGCCTGTTGTGGGTACTTGAGGACCGCGGTTGACAAACACTGATATACATAACCCCAATCAATTGTCTCCAACAGCAAGGTTGTGACATTTTGCATTGCAAACTCTAACAAGTTAAACTTGATTCCATTGACTACTAGGTAGGAAGACAAATTGCTCTGTTTTTGTATAAAATGAAGACTTTCATGCCTTTTGGTTTGTTTGTATTTTTCTATTTTGCACGACTTACGCTTCATCTGTAACCAATGTATCTGCACCTCCTTAGCTTTGTACCTAAGAACCTTTCTTCCCCCTCCAATGTGCCATTTAAACAATTTGCAGCTCATCCTTTTTATCCTAAATAACTATTCCCTAATCTAACCTCACCCAATACATCCAAATATTGCCTGTCTATGGGCTCTATTTATTAATCAGCGGATGCTGCATCGGAGCCTGAAGCAGCGATCATAAGACCTTTTAGGTAGCGGATTGAAATCATCCTGATTGGGATGATTGACAGCCCCTGTTAGCGGCCGATGGGCCGCAGTGAGTAGGGGGCTGCTTTGTATGAGCATTTCACCAGAAATGCTTGTGCACTGTTAAAAGATGACAACATACGCTGTCGACATTTAGCGAGGTCGAGCGGTAATGATTTGCTACATCGAATCATGTCCGACTTTTCATAAATCTACCCCATTATCTTTATTACATACCCGGACACCAAACTTTGATGCTGATGAATAATGAAAAAAAGTGTTTAAAGGAAAAAGAAAATATGTAGTGTTGGTCACCTTACATTTAAATATTTAATCTTTTTTATTTATTCATGATGTTTTTTTTTACTTTTATTTTATTTGACAACTAAGGAACATATGAATGTGCACACTTTTAATATTTTTATGATTTTTTTCTTCTGGATCTTCTTTTTTTCTTCTATATAATTTATATTGTTATTTAGTCCTTTATTTTTTTTAGGTGAATTTTAATACTTCCTCATTTCTATTTAATTGAATCTTTTAATAACCAAAAACACACATTTTTTTTTTTAGTTTAATTTTGGAGATTAAAAGGTTTAATTTCATAACATAAAAACTTTGTTAGCCAACTTTACTTTTTATCTTGTTTCCCACAGAAATTAGTGTCAAGGGAGAAATTGAATTAAAATGGTGTCTTTTTTTTGGTGAAAATTTAATATACTACACATTCAAATCTAATTAAGCATTAAGCATGGCAGGGTGTGCTTAACGGATCCATTAAAACATCCCTCACGTACATTACAAAGCATGAGGCCAAAGGGTGGAAGCTTTTATCAACCCAAGAACCATTTAAATGGATCATTTAGACGTTCCCTGGAGTGTCGTCTTACAACTAGACAGGGATGCGTGTTGAAGTCTAAATTCAAATGTATTTGTAAACATCACAACCTAAGACATTATGGCAAAACACATAGAAAATATTTATCCTCATTAAGAATTAAATTAGTACAAGATTATTAGGTCTGGTAGCTAACTGACATAAAAGGTGACAAATTATAGACCCATAGTATGCCCTCTATTAGTGTATAAATATTGTTTTATCATTGTTCTTTGTTATTGCTTTAACATAAAACATACAAATTATCTGCAGGTCAGGGTAGTTCAGCATCATTTCAGCCCCCTCAATCCTATTAAGCGTGTTGTACATTATAACTAATTATACTTGTGCATTTATTAAGTTATGGACTACGGTTCAAGGATGACCACACATTAATGAGTGTTTTTAGAGTAATATACAAACCCTTAAGATCAGTCATTTGGAAATGATTTGATTAACTATGTGTTAATGCTACACTTTATTTTCCTTTGAAATTTACATATGTTATCAATTTTCTTCCCATTTTTTACTGATTAGAAAACCAAAAAGTATTGCTTTTACTGCGTTAAAGCAACATAGTATTGTATAATTTACATGCTTTAATTTGTTGAAGCAGATTTTTTTCACTGTTTACCATGGAGCTCTATGGGGGCCGATTGGCCCCTGATGTCCCTGTTTCTTAAGACTGCTACTCCTTAACTGGTCTGCTGCCTCTGAGGCTGCGGACATCAAACCACCCAATCCTATACAATCGGGTTGATTGACACCCCTTGCTCAAATCTGCAGGGGGTAGCATTGCACAAGCAGTTCACCAGAACTGCTTGTGCAATGTTAAAGGCAGACAGCGATGTCTGTCAGACATGATACGCTACAGCGTATCATTTCGGACAGATATTGATAAATCGTCCCCTATGTGTTTAACAATTACAAAGGAGTTAAACGCATAGTTAAAGTCTATCTGCTGAGCTGAACATAGCCGGTGATTGTGGGGATGTGTGACTGCTGCTGATTTATCAAAAGATTCTTTTTTGGGACTAGCATAGATTTCTAGTGTGAGTCAAGCCCGCTCATTAAACTGGCGCGAGTAGGGGCGAGTAGGGCACTAGCCCTGACATAATGCTTTTGGAAGCCTCAAACTGTGGAAATACTCTTATCTACCATCTGCTGCAGCCCTTGCTGAACACTCTAATAGAAGTCATCCTCAGGACAGCAACAAAACTTCTAGATATTCTAGATCTGTTTGCAGGGGCCTGATGATCTAAAGTAGAAATGTGCATTTGTGTAAGTCATTAGTACGTGAATGTGAAAGAAGGCGGACGCTCACGCTCTTTTTGGAGCCAGATTTCTTTTTGTGAAAGTGCAACACTGGACTTTCAAAGATCTTAGTGTGTTGCACTTTCACAACAAGAAATTTGCTGAAATATAACACACCTTAGTACAGTTTAGTGGTGGTAACTCAATCCTTGCTAGAATTAGTAGCATATCATGCAGTGCTGTTAACATAATCCCTGCTAGTATTAGTGAGTAGTATTAGTGAATTGTTATATATACTATTTTGTGTCCAAAACTTGTTAAATAATGCTCGGGTTTGTAAAACTTAGTATGCACTATGGTAACGTTACTTCATTGTAGTTAAAGAATACTTGAGGCCTGATGATATTAAGCTATCTCCACTCAGATAAGATGATATAAACTGATACTCCAGTACTGTGAGATCTCTAGTGAAATTCTAAAAAAGTTAGATTTTGCTATAGTTCTCAAAGGGGCATTCCCTGCATTTCTGTATGTGAGGGAGAGACAAGGACATCAGAGTTCTGCTGCATTTACATTTTGCGCTTTGTATTTTATATTACTTTACACTTCACATTTTTATTAAATTTAAGATGTGCATGTTCCATTTTGTATTTTAATGCACAAAGATTCTGTATACAGCAGTGTATTTAGGATTGTGATTTTGCAAATTCTGATAATGCTTTGACAGTTTCTGTGTAACTTTAACAAATTAAGGTCATAATTTGAATATTTGTGTGTATCTTTTACAAATTACATTGCATGTTGTATTTTTTCTATTTAAAATAAAACTGACAATTTCAGTTTCCCAGAGAGGTTCATTACTTTCTATGGGCCCGATAAGCAGAATCTTTAGTTTGGAGAGAAATTATAGTTCAGGCTTCACTAGGGCTGAACTCACTGAATTCTCTAAAAAAGGGTGGAACCTGGAAATCTCAGAAAGATGAGATGCGAGATGCCTTTGATAAAAAAAATTAGGCTCTCTGGGATACAGAATTTCACATGGGAGAGAGAGATTAACAGGAGAATACCTGAGGCTAATAGAAAGTCTAACTTTCAGCAAATACATATTAAACTAAAATATACAAAGTATATGTATCCTAATTTGTTAAAGTAACACAGAAACTTTCAAATTATAATCAGAATTTGTAAAATCACTGCTGGATGTAAATCTAAATCAAATTTATTACTAATATTATTATACTTTATTTATAAAGCTCCAACAAATTCTGCAGCTCTGTTCATGGGTACAAATGATAAAAGTACAACAATAATACAATTTTTTTAAGAGACAGGACAAAATGTATCAAACAAATACAAGAAGAATCTAGGGCCCTAGAATCTAGAAGGGTATCAGGGTGAGAAATTGTTAAACCAATAGTTTTTCCATGTTACTGGGCACTTAGTGCTGCTTCACACTGCAATATTGAGTGTATGTGTAATAAAATGTCCCAAAATTGGAGTCAAGTGTAACTCTGATACAGCGTACTTGGGGTGAAGGAGAGATATTGATGCCACCAACAGTGATAGAAAAGTCAGAAATCGGAGTAGAGCTAGAGGAGGGGATTGGAAGGGCCTCAGTCTTGGACATGTTAATCTTTTGGTGATGAGAAGACAACCAGGAAGAAATACCAGATAAGCAGTCGCTGACGTGAGACAGGACAAAGGAAGAGAGCAGGGGTGGAGTGGTAGATCTGAGTGTCATCAGCATAGAGAGGGTTTTTGAAGCCATAGCTGTTTCTAAGTTTACCCAGTGAAAATGTATAAATAGAGAAGAGTAGAGGACCCAGGACAGAGCCTTGAAGTACTCCAACTGACTGAGGAAATGAAGAGGAGGAGTTGCCAGAAAATTACACAGAAAATGGCCTGTTATAAAGACTTGTTAGAAAGTTTTACAGAGACCAAGAGAGCTAAATGTATTAAAATATAAAAGAGAATGTGCACAACTTAAATGCAGTAATACTAAAAGGTCCCTATTTGAAGTATAAATTAATAATAAAAAAAAAAAAGTTTAAGTATTACAAAACTCTCCTATCATACAGTACTATATTGTACTGGGCTTGTCTTTCTTTTGCATACAGAAATGATAGAGATTTCACAGTGCTGGAGGGTTCATCCCTTCTTTTCTTTGCTTTAAGCATGCAATGGGTTTAGCCCCTATGAAGTCTGCACTACAATTTATCTCCAAGCAGAATAATCTGTTTTCATCAGACCCCGTGTCTCAGCTATTCTGGTCATTTGACTTAGTATCATGCAATTACCAAAGTATAGTGCCCAATATCAGCAAGATATCATTATATACTTAGAGCTGTGTGTCATCAATAAATCAAGGGGGTGCTGATAATAGATTTAGGGTTTTCTGGAATTTGTGCATTTGCTTATGATTATAAACATTGGCTTTAAAAGAAAGTATTTGCTGTTCTAGATTAATATTTTGAACACATGCTGTGCAGCTTATTTGCCTTATGTACAAATAAAATATTTCTGATAGACATTTTTAGTTCAAAAAAATATAATTAGTAACTCTCATCGCATTTAAATACTTAGACAGCATAATGTATTAATTGCATGGAAGGTACACATAATTACAGCATGTGTAATTACTCTGTAGTTAAATGCTATATAGAAATGACACTTTGCTTGCTTAATTTAAGTCAATAATTAAGATGTGCGGTGAACCTTCTGCTTGAAACGTAACTCACGCTGGAAGAAGAAATACAAACTCACATCTTTAATAGTTTGCAAGCTTGAAGTAAGCTTAGTTGATGTAAGGATTAGATAATTACAGTATACAAAGCCGAATTTCTAAGCTAATTTATTTTAATGAAGAAAAAAAACATCTGCTAAAGAGTATAAATTCAAAAAGTTCCATATTTGTTTATCAACTGGAAAAAATAATAAATAGGTGATATGTTTAATTTGTTTTAGTATACATATTGTTAATTTGATATGAAAGTTTTGAAATGTACTTAGTTGCAGGCAAAAAAAGCTTGGTAATTTGTTTCAACTAAATTTGAATCAAATGGGACATAATCTAAAAAGTATATGTTTAATGGCTTAAAGGGACACAAAACACAACACAGCATAACTAGAACTGACTGGGCCCCAGAGCAAAATTTCTGGCAGCCCCCCCCCCCCTTCTTTTGAACAGCTCCCCAAAGCAGTTGAACTTAAAGGGACACTGAACCCAATTTTTTTCTTTTGTAATTCAGAAAGAGCATGCAATTTTAAGCAACTTTCTAATTTACGCCTATTATCAATTTTCCTTCATTCTCTTGCTATCTTTATTTGAAAAAGAAGGCATCTAAGCTTTTTTTGGGTTTGGTACTCTGGACAGCACTTTTTTATTGGTGGATAAATTTATCCACCATTCAGCAAGGACAACCCAGGTTGTTCACCAAAAATGGGCCGGCATCTAAACTTACATTCTTGCATTTCAAATAAAGATACCAAGAGAATGAAGAACATTTTATAATATGAGTAAATTAGAAATTTGATTAAAATGTCATGCTCAATCTGAATCATGAAAGAAAAATTTTGGTTACAGTGTCCCTTTAAATTAATCCCATTAAAAAGTTGAACCATTTCATTCTGTTTCTAGACAGAAATGTATCTAAACCATTTTTACATACTGTATATCTAAGGTATTGGCATGTACTACCTCCTTTAGTAATGAGTTCCACAATTTGATTGCTCTTACAGTGAAAATATGTTTACGTTGCTGGAGATTAAATCTCCTTTCCTCCAGCCTTAAATTGTGACCTCTTGTCACAAATAATATTCTTGGAATAAACAGAGCTTCCACCAGCTCTGTTAATGGGATTTTAATATATTTATAAAAATAAATAATGTTACCTCTCAAGCACCTTTTTCTTCTGAAGAAAAAAGACCCAGTCTGGCTAGCCTCTCCTCATATCCTACATTCTCCATTCCCCTTATTAGTTTTGTGGCCCTTCTCTGAAGATTTTTCTAAGGCTATAATGTATTTTTTTTAAGATTGGTCCCCAGAACTGCACTCCATACTCAAGGTGAGGTCTTACCAGGGATTTATATAGAGACAAAATTATGCTTTCCTCCTTTGCATCAATGCTTATTTTAATACATGCTAGTATCTTAGAAGCCATTGTCCTGCATTGTGCACCCATCTTTAGCTTGTTATCTATTACTACTCCCAAATATCTTTCCTCCTCTGTTTTGCTAGTTCCATTTACATATTAGGCGACCTGCTTATTTTGAATTACAAAATGTAGAACCTTGCATTTTCCAGTATTAAATCTCATTTTCGATTTACCTGGTCATTTTTCTAATTTTTGTTGACCCCCTTGTAAATTTCACAACTTTGTATCATCTCCAAAAATAGAGATATTTATATTTAATCCTTGCTCCAAGTCATTAATAAAAATATTAAAGAGAACAGGGCCCCTTACTGATCCCTGGCCCCATTCAATCTGAGTATGATCCACTTTCCACTACTTGTTGCTTCCTGTTTTTTTATCCATCTAACTTGTTTAGCTATTCCCAGTCTCTTAATTTTGAACATTAATCTCTCATGTGGCACTGTATCACATGCCTTTGCAAAATCCAAGTTTATCACATCAACTGATCCCCCTTACTTCCTTGAATAATCTAATTAGATTAATTTTACATGATCTATTTCTCATAAAACCATGCTGATTTGAACTCATAATCTTGTTTACATGAATATACTCATCAAATGTATCCTTTATAATCCCTTCAATTATCTTCCCCACTATTGATGTCAGACTAACTGGTCTATAGCTTCCTGAATCAGCCCTGCTTCCCTTTTTAAGACTCATTATCCCCAGGCATAGAACACCCAGAAGTTTGGCTATAACAGTACTAAATTCCCGTAAAACATTTGATGTGTTCCATCTGGGCCTGGAGTTTTATTTATCTTAATATTGTCCAGTTTTTTTTTCCTTATATCCTCTAGAGATAACACAGTTAATGGCATGGGCTTGTATGTTCTAGTTTGTTTCAAAGTATAATCCTATTGGTTCCTCTCTTGTGTATACTGAAATAAAGAACTGGTTTAATATATCTACCTTCTCCCTGTCACTCATGCTACCCTTGACATATTTTAATGTACCTATATTCTTCTGCTTAGATTTTTTGGAATTTTTGTACTTAAAAAACCTTTTAGGATTTGACTTTTAGCTAATTTGATTGCTTTTTTGCCTGCTTTGTTACAGTCCTTATATATTTAGAATGTTGAGTCTGTACTATTCTCTTTGAATACTCTGAATGCCCTACATTTTTTTCCTAATTTCTCTTAACACATTTGTATTTATTTTATTTTACTTTTCTAACCATGTTGTATGTGTTGATATGTATATTTATTTATCAATGTTTTAAATGTTATCCATTCATCCTGTATATTTATTAGAGCATACTTTGTCCCAATGTATGTTATTTAACGATTTCCTTGAATCACTGAATTTTGATTTCTTAAAATTAAAAGTCTTAGTTGAACCCTTATAACACTGCTTATGGAAAGTAATTTCAAATGTGACCATGTTTTGATCACTGTTACCAAAATGTTCTTTAACTTCTATGTTTGATATTATATCTGTATCATCTGATAGAGCTAAATCCAATATAGATTTATTCCTAGTTGGCTCCTCTATTAACTGTGACATGAAGTTATTCTTGAGAACATCTCCCTTAGCTGTATTACTAGATTCATTGGTTCCAGTTTATTTTGGGGTAGTTGAAATCTCTCAAAAGTTTCATCCATGTCACTAATGTTCCCTTATTGTAGGATTAAAGGGATATGAAACCCAATTTGTTTCTTTCATGATTCAGATAGAGCATGCAATTTTAAGCAACTTTCTAATTTACTCCTATTATCAATTTTTCTTTGTTCGCTTGGTATCTTTATTTGAAAAAGCTGGAATATAAGTTATTTATGTAAATATTAAATGTAAAATATTGAAAAATATTAATAATGATTAATAATTATAGTTACTATAAAATATATATATATATATATATATATATATATATATATATATTGATTTATTTTCAATATTTTAGTACCTCTATAATAATTATTTACATTATTTATATTTTTCAATATCATTATGTCCACAAACCAGATAGGAGGTGTATACTAATTCTTCATGTGCACTAACCCGTCATGAGTTATATTGAGGTGTGTTATGTATTTATTACATTTAAAATATTGAAAAAATATTAATAATTAATGTATTTTTTAATGTAATTAGCACTGCAGAATCTGTTGGCACTCTACAAATACCTGATAATAATAATAATAATAATAATCATCATCAGTGATTCTAAAGGGTGCATGGGGGTTCAAAAGTACAAACCGTCTGGATTTTAACTGAACTTTGCTTCGGTGTAGTGCCTGCCGCTCTCTCTTTCGTGTACCTATTGATGCAGATTGATCAACTCCGGGTGACGACAGATTCTGTGTTTCCCTTTGGGTTTTACTACCAGTTCATTGAGTAGCACGCCATGAGCTGCGGTCGCTCTTGCTTCTAATCTTTTAGTTTGCAAGCCCTCCATTGTGCTCATTGGTTTGAGGTGAAAGTTGTCCATGTTCCTTATGTCCCATATTGCAAAGCCACACTCTGACTTACCAATTCATGGCCTTTAACTGCCTTGCCACATCCCAAAACCAAAGCCACACCCCTGAACTGAAAAGACCCACCCACAGAATTATTGTGACTCTGGAGCCTTATGATATAAATGTCTCTGGCAAGATTGTTAAACAATTTTAACTAGTCCTTTTATTTCCCTAGTGGAATTATCTAAAGCCATTTTTTACCCTGAAAATAGGGTGTCTTGCTAAGGGGTGTATACTGCATTTTCATATGAAAAGTGCACAATACAATTTGTATTTTAAACATCATTCAAAGCTAAAAGTTTAACCATTCACACAAAAATAAACAGGGAACATTTGTATTGTTAAAGGGACAGTCAAGTCCAAAAAAAACTTTCATGATTTAAATAGGGCATGCAATTTTAAACAACTTTCCAATTTACTTTTATCACCAATTTTGCTTTGTTCTCTTGGTATTCTTAGTTGAAAGCTAAACCTAGGAGGGTCATATCCTAATTTCTTAGACCTTGAAGACTGCCTCTAATCTGAATGCATTTTGACCACTAGAGGGCATTAGTTCATGTGTTTCATATAGATAACATTGAGCTAATGCACGTGGAGTGAGCACTGATTGGCTAAAATGCCAGTCTGTCAAAAGAACTGAAATAAGGGGGCAGTTTGCAGAGGTTTTTTTACAGGGTATTCACAGAGGTAAAAAAGTGTATTTCTATAACTGTATTGGTTAAGCAAAACTGGGGAACGGGTAATAAAGGGATTATCTTTCTTTTTAAACAACAAAAATTCTGGTGTTGACTGTTCCTTTAAGGTGAATCAAAATTGTTAAAGGGCCATAATACCCAAATGTATAAACACCTGAAAGTGATGCAGTATAGCTGTAAAAAGCTGACTAGAAAATATCTCCTGAACATCTCTATGTAAAAAAGAAAGATATTTTACCTCAAAAGTTTCTCAGTAGCTACCTCCCATTGTAAAGGATTTCTAAGCAGCATATTAGTATGTCTGCCCTGGGACAGCTTAGGGGATGAGCCTCATGCACTCTCATATTATTTCCCTATTCAGCTTACTATGAAATCTCATGAGAGTTAAGTCAAATCTCATGAGATCACAGTAAAATAGTTTATGACCTCAGCACTGCTGATGCTGATTGGCTGCTGTTCATTTCTTCATTTTTTTTTTATTTGTACCTGCAGCTGGGAGCAGGTGAAGTATAACTTTTTACACAGAACTTACTCTGCTGAGCTGAGTAAATTGTGAGGTAAAATATCTTCCTTTTTTACATAGAGATGCTCAGGTGATATTTTCCTGTCAGCTTTTTACAGTTATACTGCATCAGTTTCAAGTGATTTAGCATATGAGTATTATATCCCTTTAAGAACATTGTTCACCAGAAATCATATTTTATCAAAAACATAAACATTTCTTGGTAAATTACACAGGAATAAATTGCATTAACTATACACAGCGTAATGGTAATATATGTACACTGGATGAGCTAAAAAAGCAACAAAATAAAAAGCATATTTTGGGGTATTTTTTCATAAAATGGCTGAACATGGGCGTTCCAGGGGCATATATGAAATTGTCTTTCTAATCCTAGCTTAATTCTGTAAATATTTTCTTACTGCAGATCTCTGTTTTTTCTTGCCGACTAAAAAGGTGGCAAGCTTTTCTCAAAACACTACAAATTCCTATAACCCTAATAGAAAAACACATGCATATGAAAATATATGTGATTGTAAGATGCTATATGCAGAAAGCAGCGTAATGTGATTTATATTGGCTGCAGGATTTAATTTTTAAGGAGCGCCCTCTTCTCATTGCTAATTTCGCTCCACGGTGTTGTGTCTCTTTCCAGAGAGCTCCTTTACTTCCAATAGGAGACATCTCACAACTTGCAGGGACTGCCCCTTTTCTTTCCCCCTTGGACTTAGTTTGACCAGGGTGATTGATACACTTTGCTTGTGCGAGGTGTTGCACAAGTGTTGGCTTAATGCGGTCAATGTCTGCTCTTGTTTGCATGGCATTTGTAAAATCTAGCCCTATATTTTGTGTAAACATGTTTTTAAAATATGCCTTTGCACACTGTTGAGATTTGCATTCTTGGCCATGTGCACGGAATATTGAAAAGCAGCTATCCCTATACTTTCCTATGGAATCCACATCGCCACGCATCTGTACAGTTTGAGTCATCCCGAATTGTAGAACATTTCAGCCGACGAGAGATTGCCTTGAAATGAAAATTTCATGCGGAACCTGCTGATCTTTTGGTCATTAGGCCCAAAAAAAGACAAAACATAGAGTGGGAGAAAGAGACAGATAGACACAGAGACTGAGGGCCTGAGGAAAAAAACCATGCCAGCATTGGGGGAAATCGTGCAAAATCTTTAGGGCCTTTTTTGAGCATTATATTGTATTGTATGTGTCTCTTCTTCACATCCAAAGCTCAATGCTCTTATGCTCTCTGGTCTAGCGAGATTCTATAAGGTGCCTCTTCAGAATTACAAGGTCCCTCAGCGATTGTTTTAAGGGCAATGTTTACTTTCGGAAATTTAGTATCTCATTTAGGGCCTGATCATCTTTAAACCTCTCCGCTCTGGCAATATGATCTTATACGCTTTGTCAGTACCTTAAAGTCCTTCGAAGACTTTTAAAAAGGCGATTTTTTTGGAGAGTTTTTATCTATTTGTGCAGAGTACTGGACGTGACGGTGAGACACCTACATTGCAAAAGGATGCTAAAAAACAAAAACAAAGATTTGGCGAGATTTCTCTCTATGCCAACGAGTTTTTGATCGTAAGGCCCTAAGTCAAGTTCACTAATATTCTTTATGTGAAGGAGAGACAATTACTTTAAATATAAAACTTAAGACATAAAGTAGCAACTCATATTACAAGTTTAAAGTAAACTGTTTTCGCTTGAGCACTAACCTGACGATCGTATAATGCCAAACTTTGAATATCACGTGCACAATAATGTAATTCCCCCATAGACGTTAATGGAGCAAAAAAGTGGAAAAAAAAACTAAAAGCCTACTTGAGTGTAAACCCAATTGCATATTCTCATGTACACTAACCCGTCATAAAAATATGAATGTGTCACATTCCAATGTTCTTCAAATAGAAAAATATGTTCTATGTATTCGTAAATGCATATTTCTAAATATATCACTTTTTTGCACAAATTAATATCTAAATATAGATCATTGGACACTGAGAAAAAGAGAATTGTATGTTCATTTAGACACACACTTTAATTGCATAACGAGTGTGATTTCTGTTTCCTCGCTTTAAATGCTAAATTTATAATGATTCTGTTACTCTAATACAAATAATGGCATTTTCCAAAATGTCCTTTTTGCTATTAGACATAACATAAGCACACACTTATTCTAGCTGCAGAGGCATATTTAATACAAACATGCCCTTTCACAAATCACTCTTTCTTTCCAAAGCGATAATTTATATTTAACATCGTCTGTAATTTGTGACATCAAATATTGAGGAAAGTCTAATGCATCTTTAAATATGACTAGGTAGCTGAGCCAAGTCTTGGATTTCTGGCAGACATGAGATATGGGGACAGATGGCTGCCCAGTTTTATGTTCATCCTTTTGAGAAGAACAAGTGACAATATATAATATGTCCAAAATGTACTTATTATTTTTTTTATTTTTAAACTATATTCCAATATTCTCTTAGGTTTGTCTGAAGTTTAATAAGTTTAATCATGGCTGCATATGAAATAGCTGCAGTTAAACAGGTTAAATTTATATTTTATCAATAAAAAGATTGTTAAAACAAGTTAAATTTATAAGGAAATTAACAGCTGATAAAGCAGTGTAAATGCTAATGCATACCCAGGGATTTACTGTTCATTGGCTGAGAAAACTACAGCTCTAGTGGTCCACAGATAAATGATTAAAGGGACACTGAACCCAATTTTTTTTCTTTAGTGATTCAGATAGAGCATGCAATTTTAAGCAACTTTCTAATTTACTCCTATTATCAAATTTTCTTCATTCTCTTGGTATCTTTATTTGAAAAGCAAGAATGTAAGTTTAGTGAATGTTGTTTGGTGAACAACCTGATTGGTGGATTAATTTAACCGACCAATAAACAAGTGCTGTCCATCGGTCTGAACCAAAAATAGCTTAGATGCCTTCTTTTTCAAATAAACGCCTAGATTTAGAGTTCGGCGGCCAAAGGGGTGCGTTAGCTATGTGTATTTTTTCCCCCACACCTTTTAAATACTGCTGGTATTTAGAGTTCACAGAAGGGCTGCGTTAGGCTCCACAAAGGGAGCGTAGAGCATAATTTACCGCCACTGCAACTCTAAATACCAGCGGTGCTTACGGACGCGGCCAGCTTCAAAAACGTGCTTGTGCACAATTCCCCCATAGGAAACAATGGGGCAGTTTGGGCTGAAAAAAAACCTAACACCTGCAAAAAAGCAGCGTTCAGCTCCTAACGCAGCCCCATTGTTTCCTATGGGAAAACACTTCCTATGTCTGCACCTAACACCCTAACATGTACTCCAAGTCTAAACACCCCTAACCTTATACTTATTAACCCCTAATCTGCCGCCCCCGCTATCGCTGACCCCTGCATATTATTTTTAACCCCTAATCTTCCGCTCCGTACACCGCCGCAACCTACGTTATCCCTATGTACCCCTAATCTGCTGCCCCTAACCCCCGCGGACCCCTATATTATATTTATTAACCCCTAATCTGCCCCCCCAACGTCCTACCTACAATTATTAACCCCTAATCTGCCGACCGGACCTCACCACTACTATAATACATGTATTAACCCCTAAAGCTCTAACCCTAACACTAACACCCCCCTAAGTTAAATATAAATTAAATCTAACGAAATAAAATAAATCTTATTAAATATATTGTTCCTATTTAAAGCTAAATACTTACCTGTAAAATAAACCCTAATATAGCTACAATATAAATAATAATTATATTGTAGCTATTTTAGGGTTTATATTTATTTTACATTCAACTTTGTATTTATTTTAACCAGGTACAATAGCTATTAAATAGTTAATAACTATTTAATAGCTACCTAGATAAAATAATTACAAAATTACCTGTAAAATAAATCCTACCCTAAGTTACAATTAAACCTAACACTACACTATCAATAAATTAATTAAATAAACTATCTACAATTATCTACAATTATATAAACTACACTAAATTACAAAAAAAAAAAAAAACACTAAATTACAAAAAATAAAAAAAGATTACAAGAATTTTAAACTAATTACACCTACTCTAAGCCCCCTAAAAAAATAAAAAGCCCCCCAAAATAAAAAAAATGCCCTACCCTATTCTAAAATAAAAATTGTAAAGCTCTTTTACCTTACCAGCCCTGAAAAGGGCCTTTTGTGGGGCATGCCCCAAAGAATTCTGCTCTTTTGCCTGTTAAAAAAAAAACATACAATACCCCCCCCAACATTACAACCCACCACCCACATACCCCTAATCTAACCCAAACCCCCCTTAAATAAACCTAACAGTAAGCCCCTGAAGATGTTCCTACCTTGTCTTCACCACGCCGGGCATCACCGATCTGTCCAGAAGAGGGTCCGAAGTCTTCCTCCTTTACGGCAAGAAGAGCTCCTCTAGAGGGTCCAAAGTCTTCATCCTATCCGGGCAGAAGAGGACATCCGGACCGGCAGACATCTTCATCCAAGTGGCATCTTCTATCTTCTTCCATCCGGCGCGGAGCAGGACCATCTTCAAGCAGCCGACGCGGAGCCATCCTTCTTCACCGACGGACTAACGACGAATGAAGGTTCCTTTAAGGGACGTCATCCAAGATGGCGTTCCTCAAATTAAAGGGACAGTCAACCATAGAATTGTTATTGTTTTAAAAGATAGATAATCCCTTTATTACTCATTCCCCAGTTTTGCATAACCAACACAGTTATATTAATGTACTTTTTACCTTTGTGATTACCTTGTATCTAGGAACCTTCTTCCAGCCCCCTGATCACATGACTGTGACTGTTTATTATCTATTGTCTTAAATTTAGCATTGTGTTGTGCTAGATCTTAAATAACTTTCTGTGCCTGAACAGTGTTATCTATATGGCCCACGTGTACTTTCTGTCTCTTTGTGTTGAAAAGAGATTTAAAAAGCATGTGCTAAAAGGCAGCCCTCAAAGGCTTAGAAATTAGCATATGAGCCTACCTATGTTTAGTTTAAACTAAGAATACCAAGAGAAAAAAGCAAATTTGATGATAAAAGTAAATTGGAAAGTCAATTAAAATTAAAAGTCCTATCTGAATAATGAAAGTTTAATTTATACTTGACTGTCCCTTTAAGCTAGGAAAAATCTGATTGGCTGATTGAATCAGCCAATCAGATTCAAGTTCAATCCGATTGGCTGATCCAATCAGCCAATCAGATTGAGCTTGCATTCTATTGGCTGTTCCGATCATAGGTGAACTTCAGGTTGAATGCTTCTAATAAAAGTTATTACTGTTATTCTACAGCAAACACAAATAAGTTGTGAAGGCTGTGCTTCAGTATTTAATCACCACACCTTCTCAGAGGGTCAGCAGTAGCTTGTATGACACTAATTACCTCTTTAGAAGCAATATACACCACAACCACCACCACCTCTCTGAGCATACATAGGGGCCAATTTATCATCCCCCCGTATTGAGTCGTATTCACCTGTTTCCGCACGAGCCATCAGGCTGCCGGAAACAGGAGTTAAGAAGCAGCGGTCTTAAGACCGCTGCTCCTTAACTCGTCATCCACCTCTGAGGCGGTGCACAGCAATCTGCCCGATTGGCTGCAAATGTGAAGGGGGCGGCATTGCACACGCATTTCACTAGAAATGCTTGAGCAGTGATAAATGCCTACATCATATGCTGTCTGCATTTATCGATGTGCGGCTGACAAGATCCGCTACAGTGGATTATGTCTGCTCGTACTTTGATAATTCAGCCCCATAGTGTTTGAATATTGGTGCATGGGCCCTCATAGGAAATATGTGTGTATGCCACTGAAAAACTGTAATGACTTTTACTAGAAGCATTTTTGCTGATGAAGTATATTGCAAAAATGCTTATATTTCACATTGAAATGCATCCATGCGCATTTCATTTTTGAGCTTCTTTTAAAGGGACTGTCTACTTGAAAATGTATTTTGTTTAAAGGGATATGAAACCCAATTTTTTTTCTGTTATGATTCAGATAGAGCATGCAATTTACTTTCTAATTTTACTTTCTAATATACTCCTTTTATCAATTGTTCTGTAAGCTTAGGAGCCGACCCAATTTTGGTTTAGCACCTGGGTAGCCCTTGCTGATTGGTGGCTAAATGTAACCACCAATCAGCCAGCATTACCCAGGTGCTGAACCAAAAATGGACCGGCTCCTAAGCTTACATTCCTACTTTTCAAATAAAGATAGCAAGAGAACAAAGAAAACTGGATAATAGTAGTAAAATAGAAAGTTGCTTAAAAATTGCTGTTCTATCTGATTCATGAAATAAAAAAAAAATATATTGGGTTTCAAATCCCTTTAAAATGATAGATTATCCCTTTGTTACCCATTTCTCAATTTTGCACAGCCAACATAGTTATATTAATACACATTTTACCTCTGTGATTACTTTGTATCTAAACCTATTTTCTATTTGCCCACTTTTGCATAATCAACACGGTTATATAAAGACTTTTTACCTCTGTGATTACCTTGTATCTAAGCCTCTGCAGACTGCCCCCTTATCACAGTGCTTTTAACAGACTTGGCCAATCAGTGCTGACACATAAATAACTCCATGGAAGTGAGCACAATGTTATCTATGGGATACACATGAAAAAGAAGAGGCCTTCAACTCCTTAGAAATCTGCATACAAGGCTACCTAGGTTTAGCTTTAAAACAAAAATTACCAAGCAAACAAAATGAATTTGAGGATAAATTGGAAAATGTTTTTTTACATTTTTCTGAATCATGAAAGTTTAATTTTAAGTATATTTATTTTGAAAAAACTTGGTGTCATATTGATACATATTAATTTTGTACTATCAAAAGCTTCTGTCTTGGAAGGGCAATCTGAGTAAAATGTTTCTGGTACAAAATATTAGACATGTGCAATTCGTTTCGGCCAAATTTAGTTTTTGCCCTTTTTTTGTCCGATTCGGATGAATCTGAATTTCCGAATCGGCACCATAACGAAAATTCATAAATCTGTTTCCGAATTTTCAGATCCATTCTTTATTCATATTTGGAATTTTTAATTGTTCTAATCCAAACCACTGTTACCCGACATCACCATCACTAAAACACTAAATAAAGCTATTAAACTTCTGTTCCCCGACATCGCTGACACTAACTAAATCTATTAAACTCTAAACCACAGTTCCCAAACATCGCCGACACTACTAAACCTATTAACCTCTAAACTGCAGTTCCCCGACATCACTGACACAAACTAAACCTATTAACCCGTAAACAGCAGTTCCTCGACGTTGCCAACACTAACTAAAACACTAAATAAAGCTATTAACCCCTAAACAGCAGTTCCCCGACATCGCCGACACTAACTAAACCTATTAACTCCTAATTGGCAGTTCCCCGACGTTGCCGACACTAACTAAACCTATTAACCCCTAAATGGCAGTTCCCCGACATTGCCGACACTAACTAAAACACTAAATAAAGCTATTAAGCCCTAAACCGCAGTTCCCCGATATTGCCGACACTAACTAAAACACTAAATAAAGCTATTAACCCCTAAACTGCAGTTCCCAAACATTGCCAACACTAACTAAAGCTATTAACTCCTAAATCGCCCCCCCCACATCACAAGAACCTAAGTTAAACTATATTAACCCCTAAACCTAACACCCCCTAACTTTAACATAATTAAAATACACATAAATTAAAGTTACAATTATTAACTAACTACCTTTTTAAAAAAAAAAAATTACCCGTGGAGAAAAAAAAGCTACTTGCAATATTACTATTTACTACCTACCTAGTTAAAATAAATACAAACTTATCTGTGAAATAAAAATAAAACCTAAGCTTACTAAAAATAAAAAAGCCTAACGGCTAGATTTAGAGTTGGGCGGTAGCCGTCAAAACCAGCGTTAGAGGCTCCTAACGCTGGTTTTTACCGCCCTCTGGTATTTGGAGTCAGTCAGGAAAGGGTCTAACGCTCACTTTACAGCCGCGACTTTTCCATACCGCAGATCCCCCTACACCATTTGCGTATCCTATCTTTTCAATGGGATCTTTCTAACGCCGGTATTTAGAGTCGTGGCTGAAGTGAGCGTTAGAAATCTAACGACAAAACTGCAGCCGCAGAAAAAAGTTAGTAGTTAAGAGCTTTCTGGGCTAACGCCGGTTTATAAAGCTCTTAACTACTGTGCTCTAAAGTACACTAACACCCATAAACTACCTATGTACCCCTAAACCGAGGTCCCCCCACATCGCCGCCACTCTATTAAAATTTTTTAACCCCTAATCTGCCGACCGCACAACGCTGCCACCTACGTTATCCCTATGAACCCCTAATCTGCTGCCCCTAACACCACCGACCCCTATATTATATTTATTAACCCCTAATATGCCACCCCCAACATCGCCGCTACCTACCTACACTTATTAACCCCTAATCTGCCGACCGGACTGCGCCGCTATTATAATAAAGTTATTAACCCCCTAATCCACCTCACTCCCGCCTCAATAACCCTATAATAAATAGTATTAACCCCTAATCTACCCTCCCTAACATCGCCAACACCTAACTTCAAGTATTAACCCCTAATCTGCTGACCGGAGCTCACCGCTACTCTAATAAATTTTTTAACCCCTAAAGCTAATTCTAACCCTAACACCCCCCTAAGTTAAATATAATTTTATTCTAACTAAATAAATTAACTCTTATTAAATAAATTATTCCTATTTAAAGCTAAATATATACCTGTAAAATTAACCCTAATATAGCTACAATATAAATTATAATTACATTGTAGCTATTTTAGGATTAATATTTATTTTACAGGCAACTTTGTATTTATTTTAACCAGGTACAATAGCTATTAAATAGTTAATAACTATTTAATAGTTACCTAGTTAAAATAATTACAAAATTACCTGTAAAATAAATCCTAACCTAAGTTACAATTAAACCTAACACTACACTATCAATAAATAAATTAAATAAACTACCTACAATTATCTACAATTAAACCTAACACTACACTATCAATAAATTAATTAAACACAATACCTACAAATAAATACAATTAAATAAACTAACTAAAGTACAAAAAATAAAAAATAACTAAATTACAAAAAATAAAAAAATATTTACAAACATTAGAAAAATATTACAACAATTTTAAACTAATTACACCTACTCTAAGCCCCCTAATAAAATAACAAAGCCCCCAAAATAAAAAAATGCCCTACCCTATTCTAAAATTAAAATAGAAAAGCTCTTTTACCTTACCAGCCCTGAAAAGGGCCCTTTGCGGGGCATGCCCCAAAGAATTCAGCTCTTTTGCCTGTAAAAAAAAACATACAATACCCCCCCCAACATTTCAACCCACCACCCACATACCCCTAATTTAACCCAAACCCCCCTTAAATAAACCTAACACTAAGCCCCTGAAGATCTCCCTACCTTGTCTTCACCACACCGGGTCCCGATCTGTCCATCAGCCAATCGGAATTAAGGTAGGAAAATTCCGATTGGCTGATAGAATCCTATCAGCCAATCGGAATTCGACGGACGCCATCTTGGATGATGTCATTTAAAGGAACCGTCATTCGTCGAGTAGGCGTCGGTAGAAGAGGATGTTCCGCGTCGGCTGGAAGATGATGGCTCCGGAAGAAAGAAGATTGAAGATGCTGCTTCATAGAAGACTTCATCCCGATGATGGACTTCTTCAGCACCCGCTTGGATCAAGACTTCAGCCCGATGATGGATTTCTTCAGCCGCCGCTTGGATCCAGACTTCAGCCCGAGGATGGACGTCACTCTTCAGCCCCCCGCTTGGGCTTGGATCAAGACATCGGAGGCTCTTCTGGACAGATCGGGACCCGGTGTGGTGAAGACAAGGTAGGGAGATCTTCAGGGGTTTAGTGTTAGGTTTATTTAAGGGGGGTTTGGGTTAGATTAGGGGTATGTGTGTGGTGGGTTTTAATGTTGGGGGGGGGGTATTGTATGTTTTTTTTTTTACAGGCAAAAGAGCTGAATTCTTTGGGGCATGCCCCGCAAAGGGCCCTTTTCAGGGCTGGTAAGGTAAAAGAGCTTTTCTATTTTAATTTTAGAATAGGGTAGGGCATTTTTTTATTTTGGGGGGCTTTGTTATTTTATTAGGGGGCTTAGAGTAGGTGTAATTAGTTTAAAATTGTTGTAAATATTTTTTTATTTTTTGTAACTTAGTTCTTTTTTATTTTTTGTACTTTAGTTAGTTTATTTAATTGTATTTATTTGTAGGTATTGTATTTAATTAATTTATTGATAGTGTAGTGTTAGGTTTAATTGTAGATAATTGTAGGTAGTTTATTTAATTTATTTATTGATAGTGTAGTGTTAGGTTTAATTGTAACTTAGGTTAGGATTTATTTTACAGGTAATTTTGTAATTATTTTAACTAGGTAACTATTAAATAGTTATTAACTATTTAATAGCTATTGTACCTGGTTAAAATAAATACAAAGTTGTCTGTAAAATAAATATTAATCCTAAAATAGCTACAATATAATTATTATTTATATTGTAGATATATTAGGGTTTATTTTACAGGTAAGTATTTAGATTTAAATAGGAATAATTTATTTAATAAGAGTTAATTTATTTCGTTAGAATAAAATTATATTTAACTTAGGGGGGTGTTAGGGTTAGGGTTAGAATTAGCTTTAGGGGTTAAAACATTTATTAGAGTAGCGGTGAGCTCCGAGCTCGGCAGATTAGGGGTTAATACTTGAAGTTAGGTGTCGGCGATGTTAGGTAGGGCAGATTAGGGGTTAATACTATTTATTATAGGGTTATTGAGGCGGTAGTGAGGCGGATTAGGGGTTAATAACTTTATTATAATAGTGGCGCGGTCCGATCGGCAGATTAGGGGTTAATAAGTGTAGGTAGGTAGCGGCGACGTTGGGGGCGGCATATTAGGGGTTAATAAATATAATATAGGGGTCAGCGGTGTTAGGGGCAGCAGATTAGGCGTTCATAGGGATAACGTAGGTGGCAGTGGTGTGCGGTCGGCAGATTAGGGGTTAATAATAAAATGCAGGGGTCAGCGATAGCGGGGGCGGCAGATTAGGGGTTAATAAATATAATATAGGGGTCGGCGGTGTTAGGGGCAGTAGATTAGGGGTACATAGCTATAATGTAGCTTGCAGTGGTGTATGGAGCGGCATATTAGCGGGGGCGGCAGATTAGGGGTTAATAAGTGTAAGGTTAGGGGTGTTTAGACTCGGGGTACATGTTAGGGTGTTTCCTCATAGGAAGCAATGTAGCTGCGTTAGGAGCTGAACGCTGCTTTTTTGCAGGTGTTAGTTTTTTTTTCAGCTCAAACAGCCCCATTGTTTCCTATGGGGGAATCGTGCACGAGCACGTTTTTGAAGCTGGCCGCATCCGTAAGCAACGCTGGTATTTAGAGTTGCAGTGGCGGTAAATATGCTCTACGCTCCCTTTTTTGGAGCCTAACGCAGCCCTTCTGTGAACTCTAAATACCAGCGGTATTTAAAAGGTGCGGGGGGAAAAAAGCACGCGTAGCTAACGCACCCCTTTGGCCGCAGAACTCTAAATCTAGCCGTAAGATTACTAAAAATAAAAAAACCTAACATTACAAAAAAATGGAAACTACAATTACAACAAATAATCAAGACTAAAATTACAAAAAAACATACCATTAGAAAAAAATAACAAAATTATCCAAAATAATACAAAATATTCCTATTCTAATACCCCGTTTAAAAAAAAAAAAAACACCGCAAAAAAAAACAAAACAACTAATCTATAATGAACTACCACTACTACTTAAAAGGGTCATTTTGTAGGGCATTGTTTTAAAGTTAACAGCTCTTTTGCAAAAAAATGAAAACAAACACCCCCTAACATTACAAACCAACACTCCTCCCAAACCCCCAAAATAAAAAAAAAACTAACTTAAAAAAAAAACTAATACACCCATTGCTCTGAAAAGGGCATTTGTATGGGCAATAAGCTCTTTTACTGCCCTTAAAAGGGCATTCAGCTCTTTTACAAGCCCATTAAAACCCTAATCTAAAAAAAAACAAACCCCCAAAAAATAAAAAATAAACTAACACTAACCCCAAGATCTTCATCCCAGCGATGAAGCATCTTCATTCAGGCGGCTCCATCTTCATCCATCGTGGGACCGGCATCTTCTATCTTCATCCCTGTGGAGGCAGAGCTGTCAGTGGATGCGCAGAGGCGAAGGTCCAGGCGGAGGTTCATCGGTCCGACGTGGAGGTCCTCTTCATGTGATCGTCTGCTGCACACTGAGGATTCAATGCAAGGTACCCCTTTTATACTGGGGTACCGTTGCATTCCTATTGGCTGAAACTTTTAAATCAGCCAATAGGAATGAGAGCTGCTTAAATCCTATTGGCTGTTCAAATCAGCCAATAGGATTTAAGCAGCATGAAAAGGACCTCCACATCGGACCGATGGACCTCCACTCATCCAACAGCCGATCCGCCTCCGCAGGGATGAAGAAGATAGATGATGACCGGTCCCGCGATGGATGAAGATGCTTTGCCGTTGGGATGAAGATCTTTCAGCAGACTTCAGCAACTGTGAGTACCTATTTTGGGGTTAATGTTAGTTTTTTTTTTTGTTAGTTTTTTTTGGGGGGAGGGTGTTTGTTCTAGATTAGAGATTTAATGAGCTTGTAAAAGAGCTGAGTGCCCTACTATTTTTGTAATAGTAGTTTTAATTTTTTTGCAATGTTAGTTTATATTTATTTTTAGTAATGTAATGTTAGTTTTTTTAGTTTAAGCTTAAGTTTTATTTTTATTTCACAGGTAAGTTTGTATTTATTTTAACTAGTTAGTTAGTAAATAGTTATATTGTAACTAGCTTAGGTTTTATTTTTATTTCACAGGTAAGTTTGTATTTATTTTTAAATAGTTAATAATTGTAACTTTAATTTATGTGTATTTTAATTATGTTAAAGTTAGGGGGTGTTAGATTTAGGGGTTAATATAGTTTAATTTAGGTAGTTGCGATGTGGGGGGAAATTGTTTTAGGGGTTAATAGCTTTATTTAGTGTCGGTGGACTCGGCGATGTGGGTGCCGGTGTTTTTTTTTATAATTTTGTTTTTGGAATCGGCATATTATGGTAAGTTAAATCATTTTTCTGATCCATTCTTTATTCATATTCATTATTCTTTTCTAAACTTCATAATAGAATAATGAATATGAATAAAGAATGGATCCGAAATAACGAAAGTAACCGAAATAACGATTTAACATAACATAACTAATTTGCTGAAATTAATTGTTTTTAAAACTTTACTAAACTAATTTCCCGAAACAATTTTTTTTTAACTAATGAAAACAAAACAATACAAAATTTTTCTCATTGCACATGTCTGCTAAATATAACAAAGTTATCATTTACAGGAAGTTGCTCAAAATATCTATAGATTTTGAGAAAAAATAATATGTTAAAATGGCAAAGTTAAGTAAATGGTATTTTCTTCTTATATTGGAATGGCAGGTAGGAATAAGTTGATTTAAATTTATGTATGACAGCAAACTAGCATGCAAACCCATTACCATCTTGTCCTAGAGTAAACCAAATTCTAGAATTAAATCCAGCCGTTCACCTTTTCATAATGGTTTTATGGTTCAATAAATTATCAGATTCATAACTATCATGATCATTTAGTTAAGAATGACTTTCAGCACTTTTTGGGTGACTTTCCTTTTTTTATAACTAACCCCATCCCCGTCATGCTGTCCTGACATTGATGGAATTTAAAAATGCCTGGGATATGCATAAGGCTATCCTAAGGAAAAAGTAACATGTAATATGGGTAGACTTGATGGGCCTTTTTGGTTCTTATCTACCGTCAAATTCTATGTTTCTATGATGGGCTTTAACGCTGTTGGGACAGTATGTCCTACTTTATATGGCGTACTGCAGGCTTCTACTTTTAGTTAATGAGAAATCGCACTGGGGGGCATGCCTAGTAGTGTAGGCAGTCCTCCATGATCCGATCTTGGCCTTGAAATCACATGATCGCATCAATGATCTTGTGATTTGAACTTTGCAGCAAGTGTTTACATTGGAACTTTGTTCCAATCTAAGCACTTGCCCCCCGGCATGAAGGGGTAATCTGTTATATATCACAGTTTGTTATGTGTATGATGTTTACATCAACATATCAATTCACCAATACAGTTGACAGTGAGGCACGGATATTGTTTTTAACTGTAGTTAAATTTGGTGTATACAATTGAAGACCCAGGAGCAATAGTTGCGCCATTCATTTTTTTATCCAGCTCTTCTTTACGTTTCCTCTGTTCTTGATATGCAAAATAAAAGACCTTTCATTTGGCTGCAAATTGGTCATTCCTGACCTTGCTGTGTTTGTTAAATTTATATGCTTCTTAATCAGTATATTTAATAGATATTTTGCTAAATAAATGTCTCATTTTGTTTATATTTGTCTATATGAAGTATGTATTTTTTTTTTAAAAAAATTCACTGTGACCTTCTCATATAAATAAGGCGGGCACCTCAATGTTTTAATTTGTTATGATGCATCACTTGTTGATTGGTTAATTGAAGGTTGCTCTGTATCTTGCAGAAAAAAAGTATTTATTTATGCTAAATCATTTTCCCATGACAGTAGCAAGAAATATAGCATTTTTGGCATTAATCAATAATGTCTATCAAAACAGCATCAATGATTTGTGTATCAGAATTATTTTAATAGTGCTTTAAATTATCTGCAAGTTTTGATGAGTATGACGAATGAGTCATTGACCTCTTAATGGAAAAACTGAAATCTATGCACTAGAACTATTCTCCTCTCAATAATTAGGGTGAATAAATTCATGGCAAATTTTGATAGTACCAGACCTTTTCGGAAGCATAAACAAATTTAATGTCATGTCAGCTTCAAATCTAGAGCTGATATAAGGTTTCAAAACCTTTTAACTTAATATCTGATAAAGAATGAGCTGTGGGTGAAGATTGTATATATTTTGTTAGCCGTGTTTGTATATTATTAACTTATAAACTGGTAGCTTATATTGCAATCCTTGACGTGCATATACTAGCTTTCCAAGAAGTTTTAAGGCAAGAGGACATAGGGAAATAGGGCGGTAGTTGGATGGGGAGTTTTTTTGAGGATAGGTGTAACCAGTGCATGCTTTAGAGATGAGAGAAATATACTGATGCTAAGGGAGAGGTTGAAATTGTGTGTGAGTATAGCGGTAAGGGTAGAACACAGGGAGGGAAGTAGCTGTTAGTGGATGGGATCAAGGTGTTAAATAGTGAGGTAATAGGACAATATAAAGGCAGAAAAATCTTCCTCAGTAACAGGGGCGAAAGAGCTGAATTTATGGCTACGTGGGTTTTGGATGATTGTGAGCTTTTGAGGGGGTCTGAGACTGGAAGTATGTTGAGAGATGCAGGGCCGGTGCAAGGATATTTGTCTACACAGACAAAGGTGCATTTTGACACCCCCCCCCCCCTCCCCCAAACTCCCACCATGAAACTATAACCCTCCCTGACAATACAGTCACATATACACACTGACATATACATACACATAACATGTATAATGACAGATATACTAATGGAGATACATACAGAGTACAGTCACACATAACACATGTACAGATATGATAACATACATATGTCATCATATCTGTACATGTGTTATGTGTATGCATATACTGTGTATGTATGAGTCTGTCTGCCAGCCTGAACCCCTACATATATAAAAGTGAGACAGTTCACTGTTTTATTCTAATAAAAAAGGCCAGCAATATATATATATATATATATATATATATATATATATATTTAAATAAAGTGAGTCATGACTGTTTTACTGAGACTGAGTCTGTGTGAGTATCAGTCAGTGACTGTTTAAAAGATTCTGTGGGGTTAATCGGACTTTCAGTCAGTGCACACTCACCATCCTCTCTCCTTTGCTCTGTCTCAAGATGAATTTGAGTTGAGACCAGTCCAGATAGTCATTTTAGCCGCCTGGGTGTGTGTGTGTGGGGGGGGGCAATTTGCCACTGCCAGTCTTGGTTGTCTTCAATGTCTGAATGTATAACTTGCCAAGCAAAGCCAAACTGTGCCACTGCTCACTGCCGCTGTTGGTCCCTGAGGCTCTGCTGTTGTGCCTGTGTCACTTACTCACACACTGTCATGTGTCTGGTGCTCAGCCCCGGGCAGCACCACTACTGCTTCTTATAGCCTTCCCACCTCCACCCTCCTACCTCTTCAGTCTTCTCTTTAGTACCGTACTGGTCTGGGGTTGGCATCACTGAATTCACATGAATCACGTGGGCGTGCCTCAATTTATAGATAAAACTCTCACAGCAGACTGTTCACTCGGCACCTCGCATTTACCTCCCGAATCCGATTTACCTCTCAGAGCAGACAGTGAGTGACTCACTCCAAACTGTCTGTGAGACTGCGCACAATCATTGCAACAATGAAAAATAGTAGGTAGGCTTATTAGCGCAACTCGCAAGCCCCACAGTGCACGTCAACTGCCACATTATAGCTAAGTTGGAACATAACTTGCAGCCAGGGGCACACAATTATTAATGCTGCTGACTCAGACTGCTGTGTGCACAGTGCACACTACCACATTTAAAAAAATTCTATCATGTGAACAAGGCCGCTAAAGCTCCTGCTCTCGGCGCCCCCTATGGTGGGCACCCTAAGGCAGCTGGCTATACTGCCTTACACAAGAGCCGGCCTTGGAGAGATGATTTAATTTCTTATGGAATCAATTTTGTTATTGAAGTGGCTGGCAAAATCTTGAACTGAGAGAGAAGTTGTAATAGGAGGCGGGGTGGGTGGAGAAGATTATTAAAAGAACATACATTTTGGGTTAAAAGAAAGAATAGAGATAAAAGTAGAGAAGTAATTTTGCTTAGAAAGATTAATGGCAGAATAGTAGGAATTCAAGATGAACTTGTAGTGAAGAAAGTCAGCTTAACTCAGAGATATTCTCCAGTGTCACTCTGCAGTGCGGGAACATCTGCGTAGGTACCGTGTCAGAGGAGTAGGTCAGGGCTCAGGTTGAGTGTGTGACTTCCAAGCTATGGTAGGAGGGGCCAAATTGTCAAGTACCGATGTAAGGGTGGTACTGTAGTGGCAGATAGATTGGTCAGGGCAGGAAAAGAGGTGATGGAGAGAGCAGAGGCTTGAAAGAGCTTGAGAGCTGTTGCTTGTCTAGTGACTTAATACTTCTGTGAAGTTTGGTGTGAGGAGTAGAAGGAGGGAGAGTTGTAGGAAGTAATGTGATGTTACAAGTGAGGAGATGATGGTCAGAAAAGGGGAGTTTGTGAAGTTTTAGATAGTGCATGGATTGCTGATAATCAGATCTAGGGAATGAACATCTTTGTGAGTGGGGGAGTCAATTCATTGTGACAAACCGTAAGAGAGAGTGAGTTGCAGAAGTAATTTTGCAGAGGAGGCAGTGGAATTGTCATTAGGGAGGTTGAAGTCCCCAAGAATAAGGGCAGGGGTGTCTGAGTAGAGGAAATAAGGTAGCCAGGCAGCAAAATTATCTAGAAATTAAGTTGAGGAGCTAGCGGGGTGGTATATGACTGCAACACGTTTAGAGAGGGGAGAGCATAAGCAAATAATTTGGGTTTTGAATGAGGAAAATATGAGGGAAGATATGGGTTGTATTTGTTGAAAGGTGCAACGAGAGGAAAGTAAAATACCTACACCACCTCTATGTCTATTTCCAGACCTAAGATTATAGCTGAATTGGAGACCCCATGTAACAATGCAGCAGTGGATGCTGTGTCTGAAGGAGAGAGACAAGATTATGTGAGACCCAGAAGGTTGAGGGATTGGGAGTCAAAGAGGTCATGGATAGAAGTGAGCTTGTTGCAAACAGAGTGAGAGTTCCAAAGAGAACAAGTGAAGGAGGTACTGGCTTTGGATACAAAAGGAATTTGAGTAAGGTTACCATAGTTTTGTTTTGTAAGTCAATGGAAAGGTGCACATTGATGTACAAGGTTAGGTAGTTGTGGGGGACCAGGATTAGGGGAGATATCGCCAGCAGCTAGTATGAACAAGAGGGAAAGTGGCATAAGATGAGATACAGATTTGCAGTATAGAGACTGTTTTTGGGGTGAGGGGTGAGCACTGATTAGCTAAAATGCAAGTCTGTCAAAAGAACTGAAATAAGGGGGCAGCCAGCAGAATCTTAGATACAAGGTAATTACAGAGGTAAAATGTGTATTATTTTAACTGTGTTGGTTATGCAAAACTGGGGAATGGGTAATGAAGGGATTATCTTTCTTTTTAAACAACAAAAATGCTGGTGTTGACTGTCCCTTTAATGTCCCTTTAAGGGAGATAAGATAAACATTCTGAAAGGGTTTTTTTATGTATTTTTCCAAATCATTAATAAAGTGATAGTTTTAAATAGTTTTTAAATATTTTATATTGTATGCAGGTCTTTTGCAATTCAGTACTTAAAGGGACAGTAAACGACTTTCATTACTAATTTTGCCTCTGTTTTTGTAATTAAGCAAAAAATTGTAGATTTTCTAATTCTCAGCTCTGAAAAAGCCAACTGCAGACTTTTCAAGACTAATCCTCCTACATATATATACAGTATACCTAATTGACAGATAACAACTACAAAATTATGCATTGTATACATAACATAATGGCCATGGGTAGCCTTGTTTTCTGCATACTCGAGCCTGAATTGTTTACTCCGAATAAAGCAAATAGTGGGCGGAGTTTGGTTTATGAAAAATAATTGCAGCAAACAAGATGCTAAAAATGGGTTAATGTCTCTTTAATTAATTAATAAAGTTTACTTCACTAATTAAAAACACTTCATAAATCTATTCTTGTAGAAACTTGTATGCCATTAGACTAAGGATGACCCTGTGCCTTTAAATACCTCTGACAATTGACAATATTAAAATATAGTGTGAAACTGGCCAGCAAATGCTTTATGCTTCACTTCATATACTGATATATTTCTCGCTTGTCTTGGAAAAAAAAGCAAAATCACAGTATCATAAAATATTTAAATTTCAGTATATGGAACATTTAAACTTGTGAAGCTATTTCATGCGCAGCTGGTATGATTAAAATGTAGCGAGAGCATCTGTCTGCATTTATTGTCCGCCATTTTGAAAACAGCCAACATAAACAAATTAATTACTTGTTGAAATGTGTCTATCTCATAAAATAACGTTAAACTGCCATCTTAACGTTACAGTCTGCTGGGATGTATTTAGTAATTGGATACTAAATATGAAAACAAAGTCTTTGTGTAGCATTTATTCTGCTCTATTGAATACAAATAAAACCTACAATATTTTTAATTAACTCCTTGGTTACACTATACAGGTGAAACTCGAAATATTAGAATATCATGCAAAAGTTCATTTATTTCACTAATGCAACTTAAAAGGTGAGACTCATTACATGCAAAGCAAGATAGTTCAAGCCATGATTTGTCATAATTGTGATGATTATGGCTTACAGCTCATGAAAACCCCAAATCCACAATCTCAGAAAATTTGAATATTACATGCAATCAATAAAACAAGGATTGTACATAGAACAATATCGGACCTCTGAAAAGTATAAGCATGCATACTGTATGTACTCAGTACTTGGTTTGGGCCCCTTTGCAGCAATTAGTGCCTCAATGCGGCATGGCATGGAAGCTATCAGCCTGTGGCACTGCTGGGGTGTTATAGAAGACCAGGATGCGTCAATAGCGGCCTTCAGCTCTTCTGCATTGTTCGGTCTCATGTCTCTCATCTTTCTCTTTGCAATGTCCCATGGTTTCTCTATGGGGTTCAGGTCAGGTGAGTTTGCTGGCCAATCAAGCACAGTAATCCCACGGTCATTGAACCAGGTTTTGGTGCTTTTGGCAGTGTGTGCAGGTACCAAGTCCTGCTGGAAAATGAAGTCAGCATCCCCATAGAGCTTGTCTGCGGAAGGAAGCATGAAGTGCTCCAAAATCTCCTGGTAGATGGCTGCGTTGACCCTGGACTTGATGAAGCACAATGGACCAACACCAGCAGATGACATGGCTCCCCAAATCAACACAGACTGTGGAATCTTCACACTGGACTTCAAGGATCTTGCAGTGTGTGCCTCTCCATTCTTCATCCATACTCTGGGTCCTTTGTTTCCAAATGAGATGCAAAATTTGCTCTAATCAGAAAAGAGGACTTTGGGCCACTGAGCAACAGACCAGGTCTGTTTTTCTTTAGCCCAGGTAAGACGCTTCTGACGTTGTTTGTTGTTCAGGAGTGGCTTGACAAGAGGTATTCGACATTTGAAGCCCATATCCAGGATCCATCTGTGTGTGGTGGCTCTTGATGCACTGACTCCAGCCTCAGTCCACTCCTTGTGAAAGTCCCCAACACTTTTGAATGAACTTGTCCTGACAATCCTCTCCAGGCTGCGGTCATCCCTTCCCTGCTGCTTGTGCATCTTTTTCTTCCACACTTGTCCCTTCCACATAACTTTCTATTAATGTGCTTTGATACAGCACTTTGGGAATATCCAACTTCTTTTTGCAATTACCTTTTGAGGCTTTCCCTCCTTATGGAGGGTGTCAATGATGGTTTTCTGCACAACTGTCAGGTCAGCAGTCTTTCCCATGATTGTGATTCCTACTGAACCAGACTGAGAGACCATTTAAAGGCTCAGGAACCCTTTGCAGGTGTTATGGCTTAATTAGCTGATTAGAGTGGGACACTTTGAGCCTAGAATATTGCACCTTTTCCCAATATTCTAATTTTTTGAGATTGTGGATTTGGGGTTTTCATGACAAATCACAGCTTGAACTATCTTGCTTTGCATGTAATGAGTCTATCCCATATATTAGTTTCACCTTTTAAGTTGCATTAGTGAAATAAATTAACTTTTGCACGATATTCAAATTTTTCGATTTTCACCTGTATATTGCAGCCCTGCCTTGAAGCTAATGGCTTAAAAAGTAGCAAAACTGAAATTGTATTAAAGGGCCATTGTACATTCTATTTCAACGTGTTATGTATACATACAGATTTAAATCACAGGTAGAATAACCATTGAGAATATTTACATTTATTCAAAACGCATGCGCAACAGTATTATCCTTTGTGCATGTGCTAATTTGTCTGCACTGTTGTGAACTAGTGTGAGTTTTCATGTTAGTGCATGTGCAAACAATACTGCTCTCATTACAGGAACAGCTTCTAAGCGCAAACATGACCGCACTTTTAGAAATGGAGATCGCTCTATATATAATTGGATATGGCACATTATTGCTAATAGTGTAATCACGTTAGCCCTTGCAAGTTCTAATGTAGCCACCAATCAACAAGCTCTATCCAGGGTCTGAACCAAAAACGGACAGGCTCCTTAGCTTGGATAAATGTTTTTTTCAAATGAAGATAGCAAGAGAATGAAGAAAAATTGCTAATAGGTGTAAATTAGAAAGTTGATTAAAATTACATGCTCTATATGAATCATGAATTAAAAACTATCTGATAGATTACGAGTCTTGCGTTAGGGTTTAAAAGCAGTGTTGGCCGGACTTAACGCTGCTTTTTAACACCCGCTGGTATTACGAGTCTTGAAATGACAGGCTCACCACTCACTTTTTTGGCCAGACTCGGAAATACCGCAAATCCACTTACGTCAATTGCGTATCCTATATTTTCAATGGGACTTGCATAGCGCCGGTATTACGAGTCTGACCAAAACTGAGTGGTAGACCCTCTCCTGTCAATCCTGGTACCACATTTTAAAGTCAGTAGTTAAGAGTTTTACACTGCAACGCGTAGCATAAAACTCTTAACTATAGTGCTAAAAAGTACACTAACACCCTTAAACTACCTATTAACCCCTAAACTGAGGCCCCCCACATCGCAAATACTAAAATAAATATTTTAACCCCTAATTTGCCGAACCGGACATCGCCGCCACTAGAATAGATATATAAACCCTTAAACCGCCGCACTCCCACATCACAAACATTAGTTAAATATTATTAACCCCTAATCTGCCGTCCCTAACATCGCCAACAGCTACCTACATTTATTAACCCCTAATCTGCCGCCCCCAATATATTAAATGTATTAACCCCTAAACCTAAGTCTAACCCTAACCCCCCTAACTTAAATATAATTACAATAAATTTAAATAAAATTACTAAAATTACCTAAATAATTTAAAACTAAATACTTACCTATAAAATAAACCCTAAGATAGAAACAATATAACTAATAGTTACATTGTATCTATCTTAGGGTTTATTTTTATTTTACGGGCAAGTTTGTATTTATTTTAACTATGTACAATAGTTATTAACTATTTAATAACTTCCTAGTTAAAATAAATACAAATATACCTGTAAAATAAAACCTAACCTAAGTTACAATAACACCTAACACTACACTATAATTAAATAAATTAACTAAATTAAATACAATTAATTACAATTAAATAAAATTATCTAAAGTATTAAAAAAAACACTAAATTACAGAAAATAATAAAATAATTACAAGATTTTTAAACTAATTACACCTACTCTAATCCCCCTAACAAAATAAAAAAGCCCCCCAAAATAAAAAGCCCTACCCTACACTAAATTACAAATAGCCCTTAAAATGGCCATTTGTGGGGCATTGCCACAAAGTAATCAGCTCTTTTACCTTTAAAAAAAAATTACAAATACCCCCCAACATTAAAACCCACCATCCACACAACCAACCCTAATCTAAAACCCACGCAATCCCCCCTTAAAAAAACCTAACACTAACCCCTTGAAGATCACCCTACCGGGAGACGTCTTCACCCAACCGAGCAGAAGTGGTCCTCCAGACGGGCAGAAGACTTCATCTAGACAGCATTTTCTATCTGCATCCATCTGGCGCGGAGCGGGTCCATCTTCATGACATTCGACGAGGAGCATCCTCTTCATCTGACGGCCGACGACTGAATGAAGGTTCCTTTAAGTGACGTCATCCAAGATGGCGTCCCTTCAATTCTGATTGGCTGATAGAATTCTATCAGCCAATCGGAATTAAGGTAGAAAAAATACTATTGGCTGATGCTATCAGTCAATAGGATTAAAGTTCAATCCTATTGGCTGATCCAATCAGCCAATAGAATTTAGCTCGCATTCTATTGGCTGTTCCAATCAGCCAATAGAATGCCAGCTCAATCCTATTGGCTGATTGCATCAGCCAATAGTATTTTTTCTACGTTTGGTAGTACTTACCACAGGCAAATGTCATCATAAATATAATTTCTAGACCCTGGTACATTTCAACTTAACAATAATGGTGCTTATGGTAACACATGATACTTCTAGACTGATCAATTAACTGAGCTGTCTGCATCCAAGACGGTAAGACATCTAAAACCTCCCCTAAAACTTGTCAGTCCCTATTAACGGATAGTTATAGCCAACGTGCTACTAGTCTACTTAGATCTTAAATGGTATACTATTGATCATTATGGTCAGATAAATGAAGACCATTACATCAGCTATTTGCTAATTTATTAAGGGATGCCATATTTAACAGCTGAGATGTCAGGAACTTATATCCCATTTTCCTTGGTGGTCATTACTCTAGGCTCAGACACTTTCTATCACCTTGGTATTACTGAACACAAAAGAATACTTCAGTCACTCCAACAATATTGTATATTTTTGCCTGCTGTCACCTACTTATAGTTTATCCTCAAAGCTCACATGATTATTTATTGTGACATATAAGATACTGTTTAGTTTGTGTTAAATAATTTACATGTGGAATTATCTATTTTAATTATATTGGTTGTCTTTATCACTAGCTGAGTGATAATAATGTGTGTAGATTCAATTCCTATAATGGGTCCAAAGTGTCCATTTTATTTTACATCTCCAATGTATCCCTTTATTTTATAAATCTTGTTACCACTAATTCTCATTAGGGTATGCCTTAGCTCTAAATTTTATTTTAGTATATCTTAGGGGGTTAATGAGTATCTCATATAAATTCTGAGGTTAGAATTCTATAATTCTCTGTTGTCATTTACATCATTTATTATGAAAAAAGTGATATCAATTTAAATGTCACTTGTTTGCACAAGTACAATATAGTTTTATTCTGTACATTTGAAGATCTATCTCTGTAATTGTCACCGTTTTTGTACTGTAGCCTCAATAAAAAATACAATTTTTATATCTACCATATATTTAGTAGCAGCTGCCAGGGTGCAATGTCAAAACAGTATGTACTTTGCAAAAAAGGCAGCACTCACTGGTCATTTGTAAGTAAAATTTAGCTTTTAATAATACAAAAAGTTAAAACCTTGGGAAAAACATGACGTTTCGATGCCTAACTGGCATCTTTTTCAAATGTCCCAAAAGGTAAATCCAAAGTGGTCACACCAGCTATGTGGTGTTCCCCATGAGAGCATTTTAACTTTTTGTATTATTAAAAGCTAAATTTTACTTACAAATGACCAGTGAGTGCTGCCTTTTTTGCATAGTATATATATATACAGGGAGTGCAGAATTATTAGGCAAATTAGTATTTTGACCACATCATCCTCTTTATGCATGTTGTCTTACTCCAAGTTGTATAGGCTCGAAAGCCTACTACCAATTAAGCATATTAGGTGATGTGCATCTCTGTAATGAGAAAGGGTGTGGTCTAATGACATCAACACCCTATATCAGGTGTGCATAATTATTAGGCAACTTCCTTTCCTTTGGCAAAATGGGTCAAAAGAAGGACTTGACAGGCTCAGAAAAGTAAAAAATAGTGAGATATCTTGCAGAGGGATGCAGCACTCTTAAAATTGCAAAGCTTCTGAAGCGTGATCATCGAACAATCAAGCGTTTCATTCAAAATAGTCAACAGGGTCGCAAGAAGCGTGTGGAAAAACCAAGGTGCAAAATAACTGCCCATGAACTGAGAAAAGTCAAGCGTGCAGCTGCCAAGATGCCACTTGCCACCAGTTTGGCCATATTTCAGAGCTGCAACATCACTGGAGTGCCCAAAAGCACAAGGTGTGCAATACTCAGAGACATGGCCAAGGTAAGAAAGGCTGAAAGATGACCACCACTGAACAAGACACACAAGCTGAAACGTCAAGACTGGGCCAAGAAATATCTCAAGTCTGATTTTTCTAAGGTTTTATGGACTGATGAAATGAGAGTGAGTCTTGATGGGCCAGATGGATGGGCCCGTGGCTGGATTGGTAAAGGGCAGAGAGCTCCAGTCCGACTCAGACGCCAGCAAGGTGGAGGTGGAGTACTGGTTTGGGCTGGTATCATCAAATATGAGCTTGTGGGGCCTTTTCGGGTTGAGGATGGAGTCAAGCTCAACTCCCAGTCCTACTGCCAGTTTCTGGAAGACACCTTCTTCAAGCAGTGGTACAAGAAGAAGTCTGCATCCTTCAAGAAAAACATGATTTTCATGCAGGACAATGCTCCATCACACGCGTCCAAGTACTCCACAGCGTGGCTGGCAAGAAAGGGTATAAAAGAAGAAAATCTAATAACATGGCCTCCTTGTTCACCTGATCTGAACCCCATTGAGAACCTGTGGTCCATCATCAAATGTGAGATTTACAAGGAGGGAAAACAGTACACCTCTCTGAACAGTGTCTGGGAGGCTGTGGTTGCTGCTGCACGCAATGTTGATGGTGAACAGATCAAAACACTGACAGAATCCACGGATGGCAGGCTTTTGAGTGTCCTTGCAAAGAAAGGTGGCTATATTGGTCACTGATTTGTTTTTGTTTTGTTTTTGAATGTCAGAAATGTATATTTGTGAATGTTGAGATGTTATATTGGTTTCACTGGTAAAAATAAATAATTGAAATGGGTATATATTTGTTTTTTGTTAAGTTGCCTAATAATTATGCACAGTAATAGTCACCTGCACACACAGATATCCCCCTAAAATAGATATAACTAAAAACAAACTAAAAACTACTTCCAAAACTATTCAGCTTTGATATTAATGAGTTTTTTGGGTTCATTGAGAACATGGTTGTTGTTCAATAATAATATTAATCCTCAAAAATACAACTTGCCTAATAATTCTGCACTCCCTGTATATATATATATATATATATATATATATATATATATATATTGCCCATGATCAGTAGAAGACTTTTGCAGGAAAAATCATGTGAAATTAAAACTTGGGTTTTGTAATGGGTTCTTGTTTATCTAGCTGTAGGCAGTTGCAAGTTCTCAATTTGCATGAAAACTAATAAGTTGCGTGCTTTTATAGCACAATTGTTTTTTTTTTTTTTTTTTTTATCAAGACCAGGCACCCTTCCCTGCAGATCTGCTTTAATCACCTTCCTCATGACTCTGACAGGGACCTGCAAGTACTCAGAGAACTGAATGACACAGACATCAAGATACAATTTTACACAGCTCTGTTTATTTGTAAAACACAGGGAGTTTATATAGGGTAGAAACATACATTGAAAACATTAGCTCATCCCAGATTAGGTAACAACAGATGTTAGTGTTAGTGATAAATTAATAATTTTGTTGAGTGTCAAACTAAAAGTTTATTTACCACCTAGAAACAGACGGGGGAAGGTGACAGTCTTAAAATATTGTCATGATGTATAGTTTACACATGAATTTACTTGTGTAATGAGCAGCTACACACAGTTCAAAAGGGCAAAGCACACATATAGGGGTAGATTTATTAAGCAGCGGATGCTGCAATATACCCCGTAGTTTCCAGATTGCTGGAAACAAAAGGTTAAGAAGCAGCGGTCGTAAGACCGCTGCTCCTTAACTTATCCACCACCTCTGAGGCGGTGTATAGCAATTATCCTGATCGGATATGATCGGGATCATTGACACCTCCTGCTAGTGGCTGATTGGCCTCAAATCTATAGGGGGCAGCATTGCACAAGAATTTCACTAGGAATGCTTGTGCAATGATTTATGCCGACAGCATATGCTGTCGGCATTTAGTGATGTTGGGCGGACATGATCTGCTACAGCGGATTATTTCTGTCCGACATTTAGTAAAGCGGCCCCATAGAAGTTAGAAGGTTTGCATTTTACACTTTACACAGTTACAAAATAGATTGAATGAATGAGGTACTGTTTATACATAGCTATCTAATTTATGTTACAATAATAATAAATTGTATCTTATAATATTCCTAATAAAATGATACATTGTATAACATAATATTCTTACATTGCACCTTTTTATTCTGAAGAATAACACAAAAGGAAAGGTAAAAGTTAAGAAGTAATGACCTTGGAAATTGGTATAAAACAAAAAGACATGTGTAATAAAAGGCACTGTTTAGGGTGTAGAGTACAAAAAGTACCTACGGAGTATGGAGGATATAGACTATTAGGTTAATGAAGGGTGACAGTGTGATAGAAGGGAGATGAGAGATGAATAGAAGGATGTGCAGTTATGCATTTAGGGGAAGGAGGGGAAGAACGAGAAGAACGTACAGTCAGGTACTGAGGGATGGAGAGAAAGAAGACTAAGGAAGCATAGCCATATATGGTTGATGAGGATCATAGGGAAATGGAGGTGAGTTAGGCTTGGGGGATGTAAATGTGTTAATAGTGCGTATACTTAGGCCTAGATTTGGAGTTCGGCGGTAAAAGGGCTGTTAACGCTCCGCGGGCTTTTTTCTGGCCGCACCATAAATTTAAGTCTGGTATCGAGAGTTTAATCAAATGCTGCGTTAGGCTCCAAAAAAGGAGCGTAGAGCATTTTTACCGCAAATGCAACTCTCGATACCAGCGGTGCTTACGGACGCGGCCGGCCTCAAAAACGTGCTCGTGCACGATTCTCCCATAGGAAACAATGGGGCTGTTTGAGCTGAAAAAAAACCTAACACCTGCAAAAAAGCAGCGTTCAGCTCCTAACGCAGCCCCATTGTTTCCTATGGGGAAACACTTCCTATGTCTGCACCTAACACCCTAACATGTACCCCAAGTCTAAACACCCCTAACCTTACACTTATTAACCCCTAATCTGCCGCCCCCGCTATCGCTGACCCCTGCATATTTTTTTTAACCCCTAATCTGCCGCTCCGTAAACCGCCGCAACCTACGTTATCCCTATGTACCCCTAATCTGCTGCCCTAACATCGCCGACCCCTATATTATATTTATTAACCCCTAATCTGCCCCCCTCAACGTCGCCGACACCTGCCTACACTTATTAACTCCTAATCTGCCGAGCGGACCTCACCGCTACTATAATAAATGTATTAACCCCTAAAGCTAAGTCTAACCCTAATACTAACACCCCCCTAAGTTAAATATAATTTACATCTAACTAAATAAATTAACTCTTATTAAATAACTTATTCCTATTTAAAGCTAAATACTTACCTGTAAAATAAATCCTAATATAGCTACAATATAAATTATAATTATATTATAGCTATTTTAGGATTAATATTTATTTTACAGGCAACTTTGTAATTATTTTAACCAGGTACAATAGCTATTAAATAGTTAAGAACTATTTAATAGTTACCTAGTTAAAATAATAACAAATTTACCTGTAAAATAAATCCTAACCTAAGATATAATTAAACCTAACACTACCCTATCAATAAATTAATTAAATAAACTACCTACAATTACCTACAATTAACCTAACACTACACTATCAATAAATTAATTAAACACAATTGCTACAAATAAATACAATTAAATAAACTAGCTAAAGTACAAAAAATAAAAAAGAACTAAGTTACAAAAAATAATAAAATATTTACAAACATAAGAAAAATATTACAACAATTTTAAACTAATTACACCTACTCTAAGCCCCCTAATAAAATAACAAAGCCCCCCAAAATAAAAAATTCCCTACCCTATTCTAAATTAAAAAAGTTACAAGCTCTTTTACCTTACCAGCCCTGAACAGGGCCCTTTGCGGGGCATGCCCCAAGGATTTCAGCTCTTTTGCCTGTAAAAAAAAACATACCATACCCCCCCCCCCAACATTACAACCCACCACCCACATACCCCTAATCTAACCCAAACCCCCCTTAAATAAACCTAACACTAAGCCCCTGAAGATCTTCCTACCTTGTCTTCACCATACCAGGTTCACTGATCCGTCCTGGCTCCAACATCTTCATCCAACCCAAGCGGGGGTTGGCGATCCATCATCCGGTGCTGAAGAGGTCCAGAAGAGGCTCCAAAGTCTTCCTCCTATCCGGCAAGAAGAGGACATCCGGACCGGCAAACATCTTCTCCAAGCGGCATCTTCAATCTTCTTCCATCCGGTGCGGAGCGGGTCCATCTTGAAGCAGGCGACGCGGATCCATCCTCTTCTTCCGTTGTCTCCCGACGAATGACGGTTCCTTTAAGGGACGTCATCCAAGATGGCGTCCCTCGAATTCCGATTGGCTGATAGGATTCTATCAGCCAATCGGAATTTAGGTAGGAATTTTCTGATTGGCTGATGGAATCAGCCAATCAGAATCAAGTTCAATCCGATTGGCTGATCCAATCAGCCAATCAGATTGAGCTCGCATTCTATTGGCTGATCGGAACAGCCAATAGAATGCGAGCTCAATCTGATTGGCTGATTGGATCAGCCAATCGGATTGAACTTGATTCTGATTGGCTGATTCCATCAGCCAATCAGAAAATTCCTACCTTAATTCCGATTGGCTGATAGAATCCTATCAGCCAATCGGAATTCGAGGGACGCCATCTTGGATGACGTCCCTTAAAGGAACCGTCATTCGTCGGGAGACAACGGAAGAAGAGGATGGATCCGCGTCGCCTGCTTCAAGATGGACCCGCTCCGCACCGGATGGAAGAAGATTGAAGATGCCGCTTGGAGAAGATGTTTGCCGGTCCGGATGTCCTCTTCTTGCCGGATAGGAGGAAGACTTTGGAGCCTCTTCTGGACCTCTTCAGCACCGGATGATGGATCGCCAACCCCCGCTTGGGTTGGATGAAGATGTTGGAGCCAGGACGGATCAGTGAACCTGGTATGGTGAAGACAAGGTAGGAAGATCTTCAGTGGCTTAGTGTTAGGTTTATTTAAGGGGGGTTTGGGTTAGATTAGGGGTATGTGGGTGGTGGGTTGTAATGTTGGGGGGGGTATGGTATGTTTTTTTTTACAGGCAAAAGAGCTGAAATCCTTGGGGCATGCCCCGCAAAGGGCCCTGTTCAGGGCTGGTAAGGTAAAAGAGCTTGTAACTTTTTTAATTTAGAATAGGGTAGGGAATTTTTTATTTTGGGGGGCTTTGTTATTTTATTAGGGGGCTTAGAGTAGGTGTAATTAGTTTAAAATTGTTGTAATATTTTTCTTATGTTTGTAAATATTTTATTATTTTTTGTAACTTAGTTCTTTTTTATTTTTTGTACTTTAGCTAGTTTATTTAATTGTATTTATTTGTAGCAATTGTGTTTAATTAATTTATTGATAGTGTAGTGTTAGGTTAATTGTAGGTAATTGTAGGTAGTTTATTTAATTAATTTATTGATAGGGTAGTGTTAGGTTTAATGATATCTTAGGTTAGGATTTATTTTACAGGTAAATTTGTTATTATTTTAACTAGGTAACTATTAAATAGTTCTTAACTATTTAATAGCTATTGTACCTGGTTAAAATAATTACAAAGTTGCCTGTAAAATAAATATTAATCCTAAAATAGCTATAATATAATTATAATTTATATTGTAGCTATATTAGGATTTATTTTACAAGTAAGTATTTAGCTTTAAATAGGAATCATTTATTTAATAAGAGTTAATTTATTTCGTTAGATGTAAATTATATTTAACTTAGGGGGGTGTTAGTGTTAGGGTTAGACTTAGCTTTAGGGGTTAATACATTTATTAGAATAGCGGTGAGCTCCGGTCGTCAGATTAGGGGTTAATAATTGAAGTTAGGTGTTGGCGATGTTAGGGAGGGCAGATTAGGGGTTAATACTATTTATGATAGGGTTAGTGAGGCGGGTTAGGGGTTAATAACTTTATTATAGTAGCGCTCAGGTCCGCTCGGCAGATTAGGGGTTAATAAGTGTAGGCAGGTGTCGGCGACGTTGAGGTGGGCAGATTAGGGGTTAATAAATATAATATAGGGGTCGGCGGTGTTAGGGGTAGCAGATTAGGGGTACATAGGGATAACGTAGGTGGCGGCGCTTTGCGGTCGGAAGATTAGGGGTTAATTATTTTAAGTAGCTGGCGGCGACGTTGTGGGGGGCAGGTTAGGGGTTAATAAATGTAATACAGGGGTCGGCGGGGTTAGGGGCAGCAGATTAGGGGTACATAAGTATAACGTAGGTGGCGGTCGGCAGATTAGGGGTTAAAAATTTTAATCGAGTGGCGGCGGTGTGGGGGGACCTCGGTTTAGGGGTACATAGGTAGTTTATGGGTGTTAGTGTACTTTAGGGTACAGTAGTTAAGAGCTTTATGAACCGGAGTTAGCCAGAAAGCTCTTAACTCCTGCTATTTTCAGGCGGCTGGAGTTTTGTCGTTAGAGCTCTAACGCTCACTTCAGAAACGACTCTAAATACCAGCGTTAGAAAGATCCCATTGAAAAGATAGGATACGCAAATGGCGTAGGGGGATCTGCGGTATGGAAAAGTCGCGGCTGAAAAGTGAGCGTTAGACCCTTTAATCACTGACTCCAAATACCAGCGGGCGGCCAAAACCAGCGTTAGGAGCCTCTAACGCTGGTTTTGACGGCTACCGCCGAACTCCAAATCTAGGCCTTAATTTGGACAAAAGGTTGATTAATAATACAAAAATAAAAGTAATGATAATACCCATAAGAATATGCATACCGAGAGAACCCAGCCATGAACCTAACCAAAAGAGCCAATCAAAACCATTAAAGATATCGTGAGCCTGCATATATATCTTAGATTGGACCTTATGCAATTAAGCAATGTCATGGGGGATTCTGCCAGTATTGTTTACAATAAAACACAACAAATTGCTCCAATTTTTGTGCAAACTCCTCCTTCTGCTGCTAGGTGGTAGTCTAAGGCCATTTTTTTCTGGAGATCTGTTTGGGAAATGTGTTCTTGTCTCATGCTTAATGCTTCTATAGCATCGGCAGTGTAATTAAAGCTTCATCTGTGAGTGTGGCAAAAAGTTTAAGCTGATAATACAATTGTATTGATGCTGCTATGTGAACCCAGAAGGCAGACCAAATGTCACTGTAACTAATTTTAACAGTACTGCTAGTGTCAGATGAATCTTTAAAAGCCAAATCTCTACACTGCCATATTTAACCATTGGGCAGGATAGAGTGGATACATAAAGCAGTGGTTATGTATCCTAAATAACATGTTGACAAATATTTATATGGTATTATTTTTACTGTCCATCTCTCACATATCCAATAGTAACCATAAGGTAATTTTGGATTAGGAGGGCATGATGAATTTCAAAGGGGGAATAACCCGTAGTGGCGCTAGGGGTCATTCTGACTTCTGCTAATACTGCAGACAAATTTTCAGTTCACTTCCTCAATTTATCTTTTATTGTTTTATTTATTCTTCCTACCTGGCCAGAGGATTCAGGATGGTATGGGATGTGAAATTTCCAGTCAATGGATAGCATGGTACAAACTTGCTGAGTTTCTTGTGAAACAAATGGACTGCCTCTTTCACTGTTTATCTGTAGAGGGCAACCAAACCTATGTATAATTTTCTTACATAATATTTTAACTACTGTTTTAGCATTTTCTCTTGTTATGAGAAAGGCTTCTACCCATTTGCTGAATTGATCTACAGTGACAAGTAAGTATTTTATACCTCCTTTTGTAGTGGGCATGTGTGTAGAGTCAATCTTCAGTGCCTGCATAGGACCATCTGGTGGCGGTAAGTGGTCTAATTTACCATGTATGGTACCCCCAGAATTGTTGTGTGCACATGTGAGGCATCTGCTTAGTTGTGCATCTATCAGGGAATGTAGGTCATGTATAACATAGCATTGTGACATATTATGTTCTGTATTTTGTTTTTGCTTATATGTCTAAAACCATGATAGTGTGAGATAAAGAGTGGGGTACAGTCTTTGGGATAGCCACACTCCCCTCTCTGTCTGACCAGAGACCGTTAGAGTTGAGGGTCTGACAATGGCTTTCCAAAAAATAATGTCATGTTGCGCAGGCGATTAACAATGGCGATAGTTCTAGGCAGTAAGAGGACTAGAGCCATTTACTAAGGTGGAGTGAGAAATACCTTTACTGTCAGCCGTGACAAATCCTCTGTTATGCCAGATTATATCAAAGTCATAGACAACACCAAAGGCATACCTGAAATCAGTGTAAATAGTCACATCCTTGTTAGCAAAAAGTTTACAGGCCGTTTGTGAGAGCAACTAATTCTGCAGCTTGAGCGGAAACAAAAGAGAGAGATAACCTGAGGTTAGAACAAAATCAGGGAGTTGGACAACTCAGAAACATTTAAAGAATAAACCATCAGAGGGTTTAGAGCAAAAACCATCGACAAAAACTACATCACCTGTGGGCAAAGGAGTAGAAGAAAGGTCAGAGCGAGGTGAAGTATCACTTTGGATTTGTTGCAGACAGTCATGGGTGTCGTCAGTGTCAAAAGGAATAGAGGTTAAAAGTTGGTGGAGAAGAGAAGCAGGGCTTCCAGAGGGAGAGATGCATTTGACAGTCAGATTTGTTGTGGATGTGAGAATGGTTTCATAGCCAGAATAGCGTTTTGCTGTCATATGTTGTGTAATGAGGTTACTAAGTACCTTTAAAACTTGATGTGAGGTGTGAAATATCATTGGGTGTGATAGCACAAGAGTCTGTGCTGCCTCAACCATCATAGCACAGGCAGCAGTGTCTCTTAAGCATGCAGGCATACTCTGAACAATGGTAGGTAACAATGTGGAGTAATTAGCGACTGGCCTATATGAACTCCTGTGGTCCTAGGCAAAAACAGCAACTGTGGCCCCACCCCCCTCTTTGCATTCCTGTTGAAATGGTAAGGTATAGTTTGGTAGACCCAAGGCTGGGGTCTTGCAAAAGGTAGCCTTGAGTGCATTGTACGCAGAGTACAAGGATGATATCCAGATAAATAGTTGGGGGACAGTCTTTTCCTGTAACTGAATGGAGAATGCGATCATTGAAAGAACAGTCAGGTATCCACTGCTGCTAATAAGTAACCATCCCTAAAAAGGAAAGCATTGCTTCTTTGGTCTGGATGTGACAAAATGGTTTTAACCCTATCGCGAGAGAGCAGTATTTTTCCTGCAGCAAGAGTGAAACCTAGGTACTGTACCTCTGGTTGGCATAGCTGGAGCTTCTTTAGGGTGACTTTGTGTCCAGCATCTGCCAAGTGGTGTAACAAGAGCAGAGGGTCAATGGTACAGAAGCGTTCAACTTTAATACACAGTAAAAGATCATCAACATACTGCAGTAGCACGGAAACATCAGGGGTGACCAGGACTCAAGGGTCTTGCGGACCACTGCAGAATAGGCAGTCAGGGAGTCTGTATACCCTTGTGACATTCAGCACCACATAAATTGCCTTCCCGGTATAAAAATGTAAATAATCCCCTAGTTTGAGGGTCTAAAGGTATGCTAAAGAAGGCGCTGCATAAATCAATTACAGAGAAGTAAGTGGTATCACTGGAGATAGATGTGAGTATAGCATTAACATCGCTCACTATCAGGGCAAGGGGTTGGACTAGGGTTTATCATATTGAGGATCTAGGTTTTCTGATAATTTTACGTTGTTTAAGTCAGCATATTTGGTTATGAGGGAAAATAGGAATCTAAAGTCAGTTCCACTTAGACACATGTCATGTGTAACTCTTTTTAAGTAAACTATGGCCCCAGTGGGACGTTTAAATGTGGTTGAGACATTTATCAGTCCATTCCATAAGTTGTTTAGTGTCTAGGGGGTATCATTATGGATCAGCCTACAGTCAGGAATGGGTAAGTAACCTCAGAACCCCCGCTAGTCACATTAATTTCTTCTTCTTTATTAACCTCATCTTCACTATCCTCTGCTTTTTCACTAATTTCTTCTTCTTTCTTAGGCATACACTTTTCCAATTTTTTTTTTTTTTATCTAGTATTGTCTGCAGCTGCTCATTATCTGGGATTTTTTAAGGACTGTTTAATACAAGTGTAAACAAAAGGGCTGAATATATCAATGTATTCACCTGTGAGAGAGGTTTTCACACCCGCCACTTGTATCTTCCTTTTACGGACAGTTAGGTTTCTCATTTAAGGGATTTTGCAATTTAAAGACTCTATATTTATAGCATTATTCAACCGCTTCTTAATTCATTGAATGTTTATTGTCAGAATTCATTTAAGGTTCATTGTCAGCATTCATCATATGAAATTATTCAAATGTATAGATGCAGTTATGTATGACTTATTGCCCTAACTGTTTAGAATCATTTTTAGAATTGTTTTTATATTAGGCATTATATCTTATATAGAGTATTTGGACACCGGTGTTGTCAAATTTTATTATATCAATTGTATACTAAGTGCCATTTTATAGAAATTGCCATATGTATTCATGTTATTTATGTTGTTCATATATCACATATTAAATCAATATTCCTGATCCACTGTACGGATTTGTCCATCAATTATAAAGGGACTGAGAATTTTAATTTATAGTCGATAGTGTAATTATCAATAGTATCAGTATTTATATTTTATTATTTGCAACAAAAATATTACACAGTAGGCCGTAAGGCACCACCCACACTCTTACATATTAGATATTCTTTGGTTTCAGATTGCACAATATTGGGAAGTACGATAAGTGGGTCGGCTAGCACCGTGCACTTTTAGTTCAGTGGACAGCACCGTTGTTTATTGTCTGTAGCTGCTCTACCCATATTTCCCTTTTTACTGATTGTTCTTGTGCTATACTTCAGTTTTCTACTTTTAGGTTTAATTTTAGTTTTGTTTTATGGGTATTTCAATAATTTCTTCACCCTCATCATTGCTTTTTTTACGTCACTATACTCTTCTTCTTCTTCTTTTGGCTGTTCTTCTATACTTATATTATCTCTGGCCATATCTAGGATCTTTTTACATGCTTTAATACCCTCTTGGACACTTTTCTTAACAGATTTTGAGATTGCTATTTGGTCTCTGCAATATTGCTATTTCTTCTACCTCCTAATATTTTTTGCTTATGACCAATAAATCAGGATATAAGTTGCTAAGAGGGAGTCTCATAGCTTTCGACCGGAGGAGTTGGAGGAGCACAGGGGGCCTTGTATGAGAAAGGGGCATTATTAATGTTCCAAAAAGAGGCCAGTTAAACCCATACCTGCCTGCATTCTCATGTATTTCTTGTTCCAATTTGGGTCCCCACATGGTTTTACAATCATCCATTTTTTTGTCTTAGACACATACATTCAATCATTGGTACATATGTCTCAACCAAAGAACCTACTCTGGAAAACGGATGTGACTCTTGGGGGAGCCAGACCCTCTGTCCAGCCGGACAGATTATTTTTGAACCGGTCATCATAATAACCTGAGCAATGTGAGACACAAATTTGTTTGGCGTTTCCCCAGGTAAGGGCTTTGGAATAGTACTTCCTTAACTTTTTTAACCTGTATTAGATGGTACATCTTTAAGTTTTTTTTTATTTTTTATATCCAATTTACTAGGTTTAGTGTTTTTATCATGTGTACTATTGGCAGACCCCATAATATACTTATTACTCTAATAAAGCAATCCGAAAACAATGCAATATAGCAATTTTTAGTTTTAGCAAGCAGAGAGACAACACACAAAAAAATAGCAGCAAGAGTTTTAGGCTATGTCAGAGTCCATGGATAAAATAATTTTCACTTATACAATATTTAACTTGTACTATAAGATATATTTTATTTTTACTATATTTCTCTACCCTTGGGACTTGAACCCATTCTGTGTTAATGGATTTACTAAGGGAATTCTAACCCCACGGGTGTGGTCAGATTTTGGACCAAGAATTGACAGTGTGTAAGCAAGACGTGTCAATCCCACTTCTGCTGACACCAAGTTTGTTAGAGGCTTTTATAAGGACCAGGTACCCTTCTCTGCAGATCTGCTTTTATCACCTTCCTCTGGACTCTAACAGGGAGATGTTAGTTCTTGGAGAACTGATTGACACAGACACCAAGGTACAATGTAACACAGCTCTGTTTATTTGTAAAACACAGCGAGTATATAGGGTGAATAAACATACATTAAGAACATTAGCTTATCCTTAATGTTAGGTAACAACAGATGTATCCTGTAAGTGATAAATCAATAATTTTGCTGACGCTCAGACTAAAAGTAGATTTACCACCTACAAATACAGAGGAAGTTAAAATATGATCAGGATGTATAGTTTACACATGGGGGGGGTAGTTATCAAGCCGTCAACCTCAAATACGCTGGAATTCCGCAGCGTATTTGTGGCGAGGCTGATTCGCCTTAGTTATCAAAGGCTAAAGACCGGCAAAAGTAGAATTTTGTGACGTAAACTTCGATCCGCCGGACTCAGTCCGACACAGATCGATTCTTACGTCACTCCAGATGTTCCGCACACAATCTGACTACTTTTGCTAGTTATCAAAAAACTAGCAGGTACGCTCGGCACTTTTACGGCCCAGCGTACCTGGTTTTCAAACTGCCACCCTGGAGGCGGCGGATCCCATAGGAATCAATGGGAGTCTGACCATAGCGAAAGTACAAGTTCGCTGCTGCCAGACATCCCATTGATTTCTATGGGAGCTGTCTACACCTAACACCCTAACATGTACCCCAAGTCTAAACACCACTAATCTGTCCCCCCTACACCGCCGCAACTAAAAGTTATTACCCCCTAAACCGCCGATCCCGGAGCCCACCGCAAGCTACTCTATACATATTAACCCCTAAACCGCCGCTCCCGGAGCCCACCGCAACTATAATAATTGTATTAACCCCTAAACCGCCGCTCCCAGAGCCCACCGCAAGCTACTCTATACCTATTAACCCCTAAACTGACGCTCCCGGAGCCCACCGCCACATACATGATACCTAGTAACCCCTTATCCTGCCCCCCCTATAATAAAGTTATTAACCCCTATCCTGCCGATCCCGCACCTCGCCGCAAATAAATAAATAGTTTAACCCCTAAACCGCCGCTCCCTGACCCTGCCGCAACCTATATTAAATTTATTAACCCCTAATCTGCCCCCCTACACCGTCGCCACCTATAATACATTTATTAACCCCTATCCTGCCCCCCCACACCGTCGCCACCTATAATACATTTATTAAACCCTATCCTGCCCCCCACTACACCACCGCCACTGTAATAAATTTATTAACCCCTAAACCTAAGTCTAACACTAACCCTAACACCCCCCTAACTTAAATATTAATTAAATAAATCTAAATCATATTTCTATTATGAACTAAATTAATCCTATTTAAAACTAAATACTTACCTTTAAAATAAACCCTAATATAGCTACAATATAAATAATAATTATATTGTAGCTATCTTAGGATTTATTTTTATTTTACAGGTACCTTTCAATTTATTTTAACTAGGTACAATAGCTATTAAATAGTTATTAACTATTTAATAGCTACCTAGCTAAAATAAAGAGAAATGTACCTGTAAAATAAAAACTAACCTAAGTTACAATTACACCTAACACTACACTATACTTAAATAAATTATTCCTATTTAAAACTAAATACTTACCTGTAAAATAAACCCTAAGATAGCTACAATATAATTAATAATTACATTGTAACTATCTTAGGATTTATATTTATTTTACAGGTAACTTTGTATTTATTTTAGCTAGTTAGAATAGTTATTAAATAGTTATTAACTATTTAATAACTACCTAGCTAAAAGAAATACAAAATTACCTGTAAAATAAATCCTAACCTAAGTTACAATTAAACCTAACACTACACTATCATTAAATAAATTAAATAAACTACCTACAAATAACTACAATTAAATACAATTACATAAACTAACTAAAGTACAAAAAATAAAAAAAGCTAAGTTACAAAAAATAAAAAAAATAAGTTACAAACATTTAAAAAAATATTACAACAATTTTAAGCTACTTACACCTAATCTAAGCCCCCTAATAAAATAACAAACCCCCCCAAAATAAAAAAATGCCCTATCCCTCTTTTACCTTACCAGCCCTTAAAAGGGCCTTTTGTGGGGGCATGCCCCAAAGAGTTCAGCTCTTTTGCCTGTAAAAGAAAAATACAACCCCCCCCCCCCAACATTAAAACCCACCACCCACATACCCCTAATCTAACCCAAACCCCCCTTAAAATAACCTAACACTAATCCCCTGAAGATCATCCTACCTTTAGTCGTCTTCACTCAGCCGAGCCACCGATGGAACTGAAGAGGACATCCGGACCGGCAGAAGTGATCATCCAAGGGGCGCTGAAGAAATCTTCCATCCGATGAAGTGATCCTCCAAGCGGCGCTGAAGAAATCTTCCATCCAGGCGAGGTCATCTTCCAAGAGGCGCTGAAGAAGTCTTCTATCCGGGCGAGGTCATCTTCGAAGCCGGGTCTAGAATCTTCATCCCGCCAACACGGAACATCCTTCTTTCCCGACGGACTACTGACGAATGAAGGCTCCTTTAAGGGACGTCATCCAAGATGGCGTCCCTTCAATTCCAATTGGCTGATAGGATTCTATCAGCCAATTGGAATTAAAGGGACAGTCAACCATAGAATTGTTATTGTTCTGATCAGCCAATAGAATGCGAGCTCAATCTGATTGGCTGATTGGATCAGCCAATCGGATTGAACTTGAATCTGATTGGCTGATTTCATCAGCCAATCAGATTTTTCCTACCATAATTCCGATTGGCTGATAGAATCCTATCAGCCAATCGGAATTGAAGGGACGCCATCTTGGATGACGTCCCTTAAAGGAGCCTTCATTCGTCGGTAGTCCGTCGGGAAAGAAGGATGTTCCGGGTCGGCGGGATGAAGATTCTAGACCCGGCTTCGAAGATGACCTCACCCGGATAGAAGACTTCTTCAGCGCCTCTTGGAAGATGACATCGCCCGGATGGAAGATTTCTTCAGCGCCGCTTGAAGGATCACTTCATCGGATGGAAGATCACTTCTGCCGGTCCGGATGTCCTCTTCAGTTCCATTGGTGGCTCGGCTGAGTGAAGACGACTAAAGGTAGGATGATCTTCAGGGGATTAGTGTTAGGTTATTTTAAGGGGGGTTTGGGTTAGATTAGGGGTATGTGGGTGGTGGGTTTTAATGTTGGGGGGGTTGTATTTTTCTTTTACAGGCAAAAGAGCTGAACTCTTTGGGGCATGCCCCCACAAAAGGCCCTTTTAAGGGCTGGTAAGGTAAAAGAGCTTTGAACTTTTGTAATGTAGAATAGGATAGGGCATTTTTTTATTTTGGGGGGGGTTGTTATTTTATTAGGGGGCTTAGATTAGGTGTAAGTAGCTTAAAATTGTTGTAATTTTTTTTTAAATGTTTGTAACTTATTTTTTTTATTTTTTGTAACTTAGCTTTTTTTATTTTTTGTACTTTAGTTAGTTTATTTAATTGTATTTAATTGTAGTTATTTGTAGTTAATTTATTTAATTTATTTAATGATAGTGTAGTGTTAGGTTTAATTGTAACTTAGGTTAGGATTTATTTTACAGGTAATTTTGTATTTCTTTTAGCTAGGTAGTTATTAAATAGTTAATAACTATTTAATAACTATTCTAACTAGCAAAAATAAATACAAAGTTACCTGTAAAATAAATATAAATCCTAAGATAGCTACAATGTAATTATTATTTATATTGTAGCTATATTAGGGTTTATTTTATAGGTAAGTATTAAGTTTTAAATAGGATTAACTTAGTTAATAATAGAAATATTATTTAGATTTATTTAATTAATATTTAAGTTAGGGGGGTGTTACGGTTAGTGTTAGACTTAGGTTTAGGGGTTAATAATTTTATTACAGTGGCGGCGGTGTAGTGGGGGGCAGGATAGGGGTTAATAAATTTATTATAGGTGGCGACGGTGTAGGGGGGGCAGGATAGGGGTTAATAAATTTAATATAGGTTGCGGCGGGTTCAGGGAGCGGCGGTTTAGGGGTTAAACTATTTATTTATTTGCGGCGAGGTGCGGGATCAGCAGGATAGGGGTTAATAACTTTATTATAGAGGGCGACGGTATAGGGGGGGCAGGATAGGGGTTACTAGGTATAATGTAGGTGGCAGCGGTGTCCGGGAGCGGCAGTTTAGGGGTTAATACATTTATAAGACTTGCGGCAGGGTCTAGGAGCGGCGGTTTAGGGATTAATACATTTATCAGAGTTGCGACGGGGTCTAGGAGTGGCGGTTTAGGGGTTAGTAACTTTATTTAGTTGCGGGAGGCTCCGGGGGCGCCGGTATAGGGGGTAGAACAGTGTAGTTTAGTTTGAGTGCTTAGTGACAGGCTAGCAAGAAAGCTGTCAAACAGCCGTAGAGCAGCGAGATCGGATGAGTGATAACTCTCACAGTCCGCTGCTCATCGCCCCACGGCTTTTTGACAGCTTTACTTGATAACTTAGGCGAATTTTTTCAGGTCCGCGGCGGCGATGTGAGGGGAGCTTAGGCGGGCGTATTGGGCCGGCGAAGGCAGGAAAGTTGACACGTTGATAACTACCCCCCATGAGCTTTATGAACTTACTCAGCATAATCAGCAGCTGCACAAAGTTCAAGTTTGCATTTTACACTTTACACAGTCACAAAATAGATTGAATGAATGAGGTAGTGTTTATCCATAGCAAGCTAAACTCTGTTACAATAATTATATATTTTGAGCAAGATTACAAGTCGTGTGGCAAATCATATGCAAAAACACTGTGCGGATTATGGCTTTTTCGCGTTCACATATTCCTCATAAAAGTCAATGGAGAAGAAAGAAAAAAAAAACACAAAACCCTAATATGTTGTGCAAAGCCTATGACATTTTCTCCGCAAAAAGTGTAAATGAAAATGCGAAAATGTTTTCACAATAAAATGTTCTATTTATTTTTAAATAAAAATTTCACTATATATTTGATATTTGAACTGATATATCTATTTATTATGAGATATGTACATAAATATATATTTATATGTCAAGATATCCCAAGATCTATATGTGAATATCACGTTTAAAATACAGCTGAGATATTGTTTAATGTGCATAGAATAGTAATGTAAAATATTTTAATTATTCCCCAATTTAAACATATGGCTATACATATAAATCTATGTTTTCCTATGTATGTTTATGTATGTCAATGTAAAATCCCTGTTTCTGCTTTTTTTTTCTTCTAACACCCAAGATCTCTTATCTTTGAGCCCTTATAACTTTTGTGTGCAATATTTATTTATTTATTTTGCTTAGTTTTTATTAAAGATATTTTTGAATATACAGCAAAAGAACATTACACAATTCACATAACATAGTACACAGGCTCAATTTGGTAAGACAAATACATTTAAAATTGTGCGTTTGAGCAATAGTCTGTAAACAATTACAGTATCTATAGATGTACTTTTATTTATCTGATAATTAAGATAAACCATGTCAACCTCTACTATCCATCCTTCTTATACCAATTATCTTTAATCTGAGAAAAAAGAAAAAAAAGAGGGGAAAAAAGAAGAAAAGAGAAGACTAAGTTATGAAGGTAAGAGAAAGACAAAGAAGAGAGGGGAGAGGGGAAGGAAGAGGGGTAGGAGGGGGGTTAAGTCCTTGCATATGTGGAATATTGTTGATGATGAAAGAAAAAGCTATATTTGTTGTCTCCATTGTGCTTGTAAAGTTTCCCAATAAAATTTAATATTAAGAAATGTATCTTATCTGTTTTGTTTAAAATAAGAGTATTCTTCCAGTAACAACAGTTCCTGTGTCCTTTCCTTCCACTATGAAATAGTGGGTATAACACTAGTTTTCCTTTTTCTTGCTATTAAAGATTTAGCCCCATTTATGCAGATCTGAATCAGGGAAAGTCTAAATTTGCAGGGGTTTTTGGGTATATTATTAAATAGTATTGTCATGTGGGATAATTGGAATACGTGATCAATTAGTGGCTGCAGAACCTTTTCAAGAGAGTTCCAAAAGGCCAAAAGGGGCACAGATGGGGACACAACCACCAGATATGTGACAAGGATCCAATGAATCCACAGTCCTTCCAGCACCAGTTTTAATCTAACAGGAGTCAGATACTACCGCAAGGGGATCTTGTAATTCATTTCAAGGATTTGAGTAGACGTAGAAGACATCTATGTATAATCAAATAGTTTATACCATTTGTCTGGAGTAGGTTCTATATTTATTCTTCCTGCCATGACTGGGTAAATCTCGGCAATGTATTGTATATACAGTCGTCTAGAATACACCGTGACAAGGCTAGTGTTCCTCTCAATGAGATGCTGGCTTTACAATGTTTCTCAAATTGAGTAAGGGGACATAGAAGCAGAGATTTATGAGGGAACAGGTGTATTAAGTGTTTCAATTGTGATTACTTTAACCAATTGGAGATTGTTCCCTCTAAGATGTCCATTAAGTCTTATCTAGATTTAAGTATCCCTTGAGAGAGGAAATCAGTCAGTGGCAATGAAAAAACGAATTCTCTATAATGAGTCTTACCCGAGGTAAGATGCATACTTAGCAAAAGCTCCATATTTTGAAAAATTGTAGACATGGGGAATAAGTGGAAGATATTCCTGTAGTTTAATAATATTTTCCCAGGATGAAAAAATATGTCTATAAAGGGTGGTTGATTTAGTTTTTAAGGGTATGAATTTATCTGGTAACCAGCAAAGGGGACCAACTTGAGGCATTTTTAAAATGTGAGTATCTAATGGGATCCATGCTTTATCCTGTAAATTTGTGTGCCAGTTTAGGATTCATTGTAATAAATTGGCCTGATAGAAACAAAGGATATGAAGGACTCCTAGTCCACCTCTGCGCTTGGATCTAAAAAGAGTCTGTCTTGCTATCCTTGGTCTACACCCCCGCCCCAATATAAATTTCCTAAGGGTAGATTGTAATTGCTGAAAGAAGGTAGGAAGAAGGTGAATAGGAACCGTTTGAAGTAAGTAAAGTATACAGGGCAAAAAAAGACATTTTAGCAACTTGATTCCTACCCCACCAGGAAAAAGGTTTGGGCTGCCAGGACTGACAGTCCCTCAAGATATTCTGAAGAAGCGAAATATAATTAGCCCTAAAAATTTAGGAACTTTTTGGGGGGATATATACACCTAAGTATTTAATTTGATCTTTGTTTAATTGATAAGGGCAAATTTTAGCAAGGTCATTAAACCTCAGAGGATCCACATTAATATTTAGGATGTTAGATTTCTGATTGTTAATCAGAAAGTGAGATAAATCTCCAAAGTGTCGGGACTCAACTTGTACAGCAGGGAGGAATTTGACGGGGTCAGTGAAAGTCAATAAAACATCATCAGCATATAAACTCACTTTATAATTATTAGGACCTATAGGGATTCCTGCAATATTATTATTTAGCCTAATGTGGGTTGCTAGTAGCTCCATTGTCATAGCTAAGAGTAGAGGGTTCCATTATGAATAGGGAGAGATTCTGATAAAATGCCATTTACTTTAGCAATCGGATTATTATACAGGCTGAAAATTCTATTTATCATTTTTAGACCAAATAAAACCACTTCAGTGTAGCTTGTAAATATGACCAAGTAAGCCTGTCAAAAACTTTCTCCCTGTCGGTTGAGACCAGGACCTTCTCTAAATTAGAAGTTGTTGTGTAACTGATCAGATGTAAAGTCCTGACCGTGTTGTCCCTGGCCTCCCGACGCGGAATAAAGCCTGCCTGGTCTACTTGTATAAGATGGGGTAGGTGTTTGCTAATTCTATTCACTATTATTTTGGCATAGATCTTCGCGTCAGTATTTATCAAGGAGATTGGCCGATAACTACCAGGGTCAAGTGGGGATTTGCCTGTCTTATGTATGAGGGTGATATGGGTGGATAGAAATTCTTGAGAGAAAATACTATTCTCGTCTATTGAGTTAAAAAGTTTTTGAAGGTGTGGTCCCAATAAGGAGTCTATGGCCTGCATAATTTCCAAAGAGGTTATAGGTTCTTCCAAAAGAGTAGAGTCCTCTCTTGTGAGTGTGGTGAAGTCTGCCTCTCTAATGTATTTTTCCATGTCATTAATGTTTACAGGGGAATTAATTGGGGGGATAATATATAAATTACAATAGTAATCGTAAAATACAGAAGCAATGGTCTTGCTATCTTGTACTTCTACTTGGTTAATGGTGTTAATTTTATGAATTCAATAATTTAGTAATCTTTGACAAAGAGCTCTCAACAGGAGTCAACCCACTCTATTACCCTCTAAAAGTGGAGTTTTTACAAGAAAAGGGTGTGTTTTTGAGCTTCCTTTTTAAGGAAAAGGTTAAAATTAGATCTTGCAAGTTTTAATTCTTGATTTATAGTAGTGTCTAAGTGAACATTCTCTAACATTGTTAACTTCTGATTTAGGGCATTATAGTCCCTCCTCTTAGCCTTAGTAAGAAGTGCCTTTTGCTTAAGGAGAGTACCTCACTGCCTTATGTGCATCCCATTCAATACTAGGGGAAACAGAGTCAGTAGTGTTAATAAAGAAGTATTCTGTCAATTCTTGGGAAATCTGTTCTTGTATGTCCAGGTTTCTTATGAGGGCTTTGTCTAGTCTCCAACAATATTGTGAGAGCGGAGCTGAGGGCCAAGAGATGTCTAATATAGTCATTGAGTGGTCTGTCCAGGGAGTTGGTGAAATCTTAGTAGAGTTAGCCAATTGTAAGCTAAGCTGATTTAAAAGGATATAGTCAATCCTGGAAAATAGTTTTTTTTGGGTGAGAGTAAAATAAATATTCTTTGGTTTGTGGATGCTGAAGTCTCCACACATCGACCAATGTTTGAGCTTTTAATTTGAGGTTGATATATTGTAAGGCCAATGACGGCATACCACTGCGTCCATGGGAGCAATTCATAAGGGGTGACAGCACTACAACATCATATTCTAAAATGATAGACTATGTTTCAAAATACCAAATGACCTAATCTAACCTAAGGGAAGTTTTAGGTAGTTCCAAAAATATGAGCTACAAAGTTCAAGACTGAATGAGTTTTATTACGATTGTAAATTTATTTATTTATAAAATATTATTTATTTATAAAATATATATATTTTTTTATAATAGTTTTTTATTGAGGTACAATGGCAAACAAACATACAATTTCAGAAAGAAACATCATGGCAACATGCCCATTTGTCATACATTAGGATTTACACAGTTAATTAAACAAGCATGTCTTCACATCAGCAGGATCAAAACATATCCTAACCCAAAGGTACATTTTCCAGCCATGGATATCATCTCATTTTACATAAGTACAGTTACAAAAGGACATATAACACACAACAAACAATCAGCTTGATATAAGCCTAAATGCAATAACCAATTCTTAACCTATGCAGGCTTGTACTTGTCCTTGATATATTCAGCAAAACTTATCATCTAACTACTATGTCATATATGACCAACTTTTCTCTTTAAGGACAAATAACACAGGTGAAGACAGTTAACTTAGAATAAACCCACTTTCAGTGACCAGGTCATAACATATGCAAGCTTGAATTTGTCCCTGGTGAATGTAACAGAACTTGTGGTACATATAACTAAGTTTGGACAACAGAAAATAAGAAAGTGGGTGATAATAGTAATACAGCCTAATTTTCATATTGAGACTCCAGAAGATGCAATATAGGCTGTGTATTGTCTAAACTATGCACGTCCAAACATGGGACGATACATCTACCCATATAATAGTATAGATCTGATACGGATTCGGGGGGGGGGGGCTATAGCTGCAGGGGCCCTCTAGAACCCGGCATGTCAGTATGATTCCACCCACCCAATGATGATAATGTAGGTCCCTTAGCCTGTAAGGAAACCTGCTAGGATTTTTCTGCTAGGAACTTGCGTGAATCTACTAAAGTGTGGTGGAGATCTATATTTTTCTCACTGTAGAAACCCCCCCTGACATATTGATGCAGTGAGTGTCGACCTGAACAAACATTTACACAATCGCACTGTATTCCACAGGCATACATCAGACAAACCTCTAAGTAAATCATTGTGGGTCACTCCTAAATCTCTTAGATACGCTTTGTTGAGACCTCAATGGAATATTCTACATACCAACCTCTCAACTATCGGAATTGGCCCCTCTTAGCTCCTGCACTATGCTTTAACAGTTACCCAGGCAGGGGAATACGTATTAGGGTGCAAATTATATATAACATATATTCAACAGTTGTAGCCAATTGACATAACACATCAGGTTAGATAGAAAGATAGAGAAGGAATACAAGTGGTTAACTTTTCAAATAAGCATTACCAATCACAATATATAGTGCACATATGAAACACTCCCCCACCCGATGGTCACAGTGCATGTAATAATATTGCCTGGGTTCTGCAGGCACAAACATAAATAATTTTGACAATATATGTGTAGGGCTAGAGTGTGCAATTCTCATCTTAGGTGCCCCAGGGTGTCAAATCCGGACAGAGAGTCATAGAGTGTTCCTATCAGGCAGCGTCCCGCACATTACACATCGGCACACATAACTTATGCAAAGGGGCCCAATTCTTCAGTACGGGAGGGGGGGTTGAAACTCCCAGTGCCTGACCCAAGAGTCCAACCTCATCTCCGTTCATTGCAATGTCACCCAATACCTGTCTGATCCCATCGACAGGATAAAGGAAGGAACCTCCCGGTCTCCACTGGGCTAGGCCAGCTGAGGAAGCAAGAGGAACGCCAACCATCGAACCTCCAGGGTAGGCCACCGCAATACTCAGGCGAGATCCCGCCCGGGGGCCTCATTCCCCACCCAGGGGAGCCGGCCCACGCATAGTGTGGGGTCCCGGCAAAGAACAAGGCCAATCCCAGGCCGGGACCCCACACTATGGCTCCGTTGAGCGGGAGGCGCTGGCCTGTAACACCAAGGCTCCAATCTCAGACAGCGTCACCCGGCCCTCCCAGTTTACTTCGCTCCACAGCCAAGCCAGACGGTAAGGCTTCAGATACGTTGCACTCTGGGCTGCTCTTGCTCGCAGGGCCCGGACTATGAGGTGGGGAGGGTGGCGGGTCACTATGCGATGCTCCGGTAGGTTCAGCTGCGCTCTCCTCTAGGCGTGATGTGGGGTACTGCGCCACAATACGGTCGGCTCTCTCACATATCAACGCTTCCCGCTTCTCCATCAGAGCTTTAACGACCAGGTATAGGTCCTCCATGATAACTTGCTAGAGGTAGATAGAGTCCCAAATATAGAGGAATACAACAGTCCTCTGTTTACCCCGGTTCCCCGGGGGGGGGTGCTGAGTTTCCCTTCCCTGAAGGCCGCCCAGAAATCTCTGCGATCCGGTTTGGGAAGCTTCTTTTTGCTTCAAATATAAGTATATTCCAGACCTACAACTTGTTCTCGGCTTCATGAGATTCAATTTCTGTCTGGATGGGTGAAAATACTCTAATTACAAGGCGGATTGTAATAGTAAGTTATAGAGCTCCCAATTTAGCAGCCATCTTAGACCCCGGCCCGGACACGCCCCTTTATAAAATATTTTACCAGGAAAGATACATTGAGATTTCTCTCCTTTTCAAGTATGTCCTGGGTACACAAAACATTGCATTGATACAATGGGTACAATAAAATACAAAACAATAATAATACATGATATATGCACAATTTTTTTTAACATAGAACAGGTAGGAAATATATAATCAACAATGACAGGTGCATTCTGTAAATAACAAAGAACATAACTAACTTCTAGTTGGTAAGTGACTTAGAAGCTCTAAATAAGCACACAGACTTGGATGTATCTGTGTCATTGTGAGAACATTAATATTTAAATGAAAAATTGCCCAAACAATAGAATAAATATCCTGCTTAACTATTAAGAAGGAATAAGGGTCTCCCTATAAACCATGTTGTAAGACAACAAAACTATATCTCTGAAAACATAGATACAAATGTGGACAAATACATAAATACTCTTTTAGGCTTAAAATATTAGTAGTTTTGCTATATTATTACTTAGGCTATAAACTATTGTAGTCATAGTTGCAAGGAGATTGTATGTCCTAAGAAGAGATCCCCCTAGGGCATATCTTTAAAAAAAAAAAAATATATATATATATATATATATATATATATATATATATATATATATATATAAAATCTCGATACAGAGCATAGTAAAGTAAATATTGCCTGTTCGCTAGCCTTAAGAGTAAAACTGAGTGAACCCCATAATAAAATTCTGAACAATGATTCCAATCCTAACTTATAATAAGAAACACACAAAGAAACAATGAGTGATAACAAACCAGACCAAAAGAAATTATTCATTGGTGCATCCTTGTATAATTTTGCGATCTCAGATCAAAGCATAGCCCTAGTAAGTCTTCCTACATTAGTCCAATTAACAGTGGGTGCCCAAAGTATAAATTGACCTGTAGGGAAAAGGAGAAAAGAGAACCAAAATGGTTTCATAAAATTAGACAATTAAAGCCCCTGACAGTGTTCAAGTAGGCGGCTGCATGGAAGATACTTATCTTGTTGGATCCATGAAATTGCTTGATCTTTTCCTGTTGATCTTTGTCCACTCTGATCTTTGGGGTTTTGGAGCAAGTCCTTGCTATTGTTCTGTTCTTCTATAAAGTATTTTCAATGCTTGTAAATGTTTAGTGAGAAATCTGGCATCTCTTCTTTTTGCCAGCGTAAGTGGGCTAATATCTGTGTAGATTTTTAAATGGACATTTTCAAATAGAATATTTTGCTTTTTCCTTGCTACGTTGAAGTTCATGTCTTTATCTTTGAAAAGTTGAAATTTCAAAATCACATCACTTGGTGGGTAAGAGTTCTTTGGTAGAGGTCGAAGTGTCCTGTGCGTCCGGTCTAGGGGTATAAGAGTAAGCTCCACAATATCTTTGAGGTACTGAAACAATCTTTGTAGATAATCGTGGAAATTCCCTTGGAAGTGGGACAAAAAATACAGAGGCGCCTCTAAGTGCAGTAACAACAACACAACCTTGAATCAGCAATAGAGATCTATGCCAATGTACTCACATTTAACAAAGCACACTTTAGTGCAAATGGAACGGACAGAGGCTTCTGGGCCACTCAGCTGACTCTAGGACAATTGATACACAGCAGGCTGTAGTGACGTGTTCTCTCCGTAGTGATCCACTCGCTGTACCGCCCAAGAGAGATTCAACATACAGGTACCAATGTATGGTGCAAGGTAAATTGACTTCAGTAAGTCAACAGGACAATGGTGATATATAAAAATGCTTTAATTAAAATACTTTTAAAACATCTCAGACAGTAACTGGCCATATGGCACATTAGTTTTCCAGGGAATATAATGGTTACTGTCAAAACTAAGAAAACTGTTGTTGCATTGTTTGTTTTGAAATTTCCAGCACTCTCTTCCCCTTTTCCTAGTGCGTGGAAATGGGCATGCTGGAGTGCTCCTGTATGATGAGGGTGGTGAACGGGACCATTCCCTACCTAGCCTATTCCACAGGTGTGTCTCAGTACACCCAAATGTTAACACTGGTTTACCCGCCATCTTTCTACGGAACTCGGCGTCATAATCACGCCAAGCACCGTCGCGGTAATGCTTCTGTATCCAGTGTATAGTGTCCGTATACTTCAGGATATTTATAGCTTGCGAGGGGTGTTTTTCAATGTAGCAGGTGGATAGAACTCTGAAGCATCTCAACCACTCGTCAAAAGTGTCTGGGTGCTTCACTCGCCTAGGGCCTGTTCCATTCAAACTGCGTTCTTTTTGCCGGTGTGCTTCCACCGACAACTCAAAGACATTAACATAACATCCTTCCTGGATCTTTCTAACCGTCTTTGGTTTAAGATGTGAATGTAGGAAGTGGATGAGGCCTGGTAAGGTATCTTCCTGCACTGCTACTTTACGACTCACGGTAACTGAGTTGCTCACTGAACCAACGTCCTTAGTAAGGGGAACAACCATTGTTGCAGCTACTTCAGGGGATGGCGCAGTTAAAAAGTATTTGGGTTTGTCATTTTACTCTGCACAGTTATAAGGCTTTTTAACTTCTTAAACAGCTGCCTCTGCCCTCTATCTAAAATGACTGAGGAATTCACTGTCTGCCCCACTATCTGAAGATGTTTCATCAGCTAAAGTGCAAGGGTGTGTGAAAATTTGTGTCTCACCTGGTCCAGTAGAAGGAGCCTCTTGCTGCGCTGCGGTCACAGGGCCTGCAGTCACCTGTGTTGTACCAGAAGTAGAAGGGCGAGCATCTTCATTGAGCTGCCCCAATGGATGTGGCGGGTATGGGCCTGCCTTCAGCCATGGTAGTGGAGGTAGAGCGGGATACTCCAGAAATCAAATTCTGTAAAAGAGATAACATATCCGGGGTACCTTGGTAGTTGGGGATGGAGGCTCCTACACTACTCTCTACATTGTTAAACTCCCCATTGGTCAGAGTGGCCCCCCCATAAGGATGCCCCTGTGTAAAGGAAGAAGCAGGGTTCCCAACTGGGCGGGAAACAGAAGGAAAGTTAAAGTCATTGGTGGCAGTGTGTATAGGAAATGACCCTGTAAGAGATGAGGGGCACTGTATGTGAATGGTCCCAGCAGTAGGATAAACTGGGGGTTTGGCAATATTATGCTCAATAGCTGTGGTCCCTGCACTATTGCATTGCGGCCCTCATCGTGGCCTTCAATATTATACCCCATCGCCTGCTGATTGAGGCCTGTTGATGGTGGGTTATTAATTGAGCCATACCCTATTGAGTGGTGGCCCTCCTTGTTGCCTTCATTATGGGACCCCATCACCTGTGGATTGAGGCCTACTAACTGTGGGTTAATAACTGATTCAGGCCATATTGCATTGAGGCCCTCATTGCGACTTTCATTATTGGACCCCCTCGTCTGTGCACTAAGGCCCACTGAGTGAGGGTTAGTAACTGATGCTTGTGCTATTGTAGTGCAGGCCTATTAGAAGCAAATGGAATTGCCCCTCTCACCTGCGCATCAACCTGAATTGGCCCCATCGCAAGAGCATTATGGACTTCAGGATTGCCCGAGGTAATCAAGCGTTGCCCCTGATTGCCTAAATTTACTGCCTGTGAGGAGGATCGCGTGCCAACCCTAGTCTGCCTGCTAATGGACCTGGCCGGTCTCTGCCATTGTGACTGCAGGCCCGCCCTCCTCCCTTGATCCCCAGCCACCAAGGACCCGGACTCACCTGTGGGCCCTTGGATGCAAGATGCGGCTGGCTGATCCAGAGGAGCCAAAGATGCATGCGGCCTGCAGTCTGGTGTTGTTAGCACGTTACCAACGTGCACCAGAATGACGTCACTGGAAGGGGCAGGGCCTAGTGGCGACGCCCCAGGAGGACCACCGGAGGCCATGCGGGAAAAGGATTCCACCGGACCACCAGGGAAAAGTCCTCCAGGAGCGGCCACAGCCCCCACCCCCGCCGGGAAGAAGATTGGCCGACAATGGAGGCAAGAGTCTGGACGAGGGAAGACATGGCCCATGCGGCAGTAGGAGGGAGGCCCTGTAAGGCTGCAAGGAACTGAGGATGCAGCAAGGCCCCAATGTCTATGTCCCTTGAGGGAACCACTGGAGGTAACATGGATTGGGCAGTAGTGGAATGTGTATTGGCTACTGGAGTAGCCATGGGCCTAGAGGACTGAACATTATCTGCTGAAGGCTGATTGTTTAGAGGTGGCCCATAAGAGGAAGGAGGGGGGATAATGGATTGGATATCAGTCTGGAGAACCTGAACTGCATGTAGTAGCTGCCCCGAGGGACCCATAGTAATAGGGGGAGCTGTGTGGGTAATTGGTTAATTGTAATAGGTGTTGTAATAGTTTGAATTTCCTGAGAAGGGAATTTAGTGATACTCATCTCTTTTCTCTCTTCTTCTAGCACTGCAGGTTGGCGAAGCACCAGACCCTTCCTAGAGCGCTTTGCAGGAACAGAAGATCGTCGAACACAGTCCATGACGATGAAAAAGACAAGAAATGGATGATGTGAAAAGACTTGCAGCTGTCCCAGAGGAAGAAAAGGCCCCAAGCCTGGTGCAGAGCCTTCTTAACAGGTAGGAGTAACACTCCCCACAAACAGCAACATTGTTGCAGACCCAGCAGTTTCCCTCCTTAACTTCCCTCTCCCTGCAGGCCTTAATCCTTAAGTCTCTCCTAGCCTATTTGGCTCCCTGTTCTCATTAGCTGAGAATTGTAGCCACTGATTTATAAATTGTCTCCTGGATATATCTGCAGAGTTTATAGACACTGTATTACATTATAATACAATAGGAAACTTCATGCTGTTAATATATATATATATATATATATATATATATATATATATATATATATATATATATATATATATATATATATATATATATATAGGAAAACACTAGTGTTAACAATAACTAACCTATAATGCAGTAATAATTTAAAACAAATTTAAATTAAACCACTTTTGATTGTTTATTCTAGTATTTGCTCCTCTCTTTGGGTGTGAGTTCACTCTTGGACCTAGATAAGCTTCTAAGCTTGTGACACAGAGAAGAGGAGAGTTAGCCTTTGTAGTGGTCACTCTTGGACCTAGATATTATTAAAGATACAATTAGCACCTGATAATGATGAAGGAAATAAACACTTTTAGGTGAACCTTAGAATGACTCTTAAGAGGCTGGATGGAGGAGTAAAAAGTATGGAATAACAATTCTTAAGATCTCCTGAAACGAAGATATGACCATAGTAGATCATAGATCAATGTATGTCGACATAGTGTAAATTATTAGCAGGCTAGGTAGAGGTCAATGCAACGCTTAGGGGAAAAGGTAGTAAGACTACGCAGTGTGGGCAATCTGGTTTCAGTTAAAAGACATTAATGGAAAGTCAGGTGACGCTATTATATAACAGTGGCCTAACGGTGACACATGGACTAACTGAATTATGGGAATACCTAACTGAACAATTATAGTGATAAGTAAAGCATCCACTTTGTGAGCACAAATATTGTGGTAGTTCAAGCACATCAAAGTCATTACAGTGGGCCATATTAGAGTTCTGTGACTATTGATGTTTTAGCATCTAACTATTCACTAGAAGTAGCTATAAATACTGCAGTGGTGACCATACAGAATGATTAAAATGTGCTATAACTAAAATAGGAAGGGCATTAAAATGTTTTTTAACTTGCCTTCTAGAGCAAACAATAATGGTAAAGCCTAGAGTTTAAATCTCTGTGAGACTGATTAGTAATCTGTATAAAAGCTAAATAATGCGTTAGGGAACACCATTCCTAAATATAGTCATAGGAGCTTGATAATAAAATGGGAGCTAGCTATTGAATAGTACTAACATTGAATTCTCAGGCAAAACTACATCAGCATTATAAGTACATTTCAAATCAAAAGGTTGGGCATATCTATAGTAAAGTTAAATGAGGGCTGCACATGAAAAAATTAGAAGAGTGTTACTCGGAGCTAGGAGACCCATCAGATACTGTTAAGCATTGTCATAATAAATAATATAGACAAGAAATATGATAAAGACTGTAGTAGGGTCCAGATAGAGTTATATTATTAAGATCCACTCTGAGCCCATGAGACAGTGCTCTCATCCAACTCCCGCTCTAGTGTTTGGACAGGACAGGCAATACTTCATAGCTGGAGTGTAGACATCTGGGTTAAGTCTAATGTTCAATGTTGAGAAAGACATTGCCTGGGTCTGAGGACCTTCACAAGAAAAATCTTTTATGCAGGCCAAGTCCCTGTTGGGGTCTGCCCCAGTGCTGGGGTTCTACGACCCTTCCAAAAATACTGTGGTTAGTGCTGATGCAAGCAGTTATGGGTTGGGGGCTGCTCTCCTGCAGTTAAATGAAAATAAACTACAGCCCATCGCCTACTGTTCCCGCACACTGACGGCTGCTGAGTCAAAATAAGCTCAAATTGAGAAAGAGTGTCTGGATGCAGTTTGGGCCTGTGAGCGCTGTCAGCGTTATCTAGTGGGTTTAGAGAAATTTAGTATTGAGACTGACCATAAATCGCTAGTCCCTCTAATCAACTCTTATGATAGCGACAAAACACCCTTAAGATGCCAGAGACTTTTGATGAGATTACTCAGGTTCAATGTTCAGGCAGTGCATGTGCCGGGGAAACAACTGGTTGTGGCAGATACACTATCCAGGCTCCCGCTGGCTGCTGCTGAAGAATCCTCAACTGAATCTGATGTGAAACTGTATGTTGATTCGGTTGTGGCCTCAAAGTCCATTTCTTCAAGGAAACTGGAGGAAATAAAGAAAGAGACATATTTGGACACAGATCTGCAAGAGGTTATAAAGTACATAAAAGAAGGCTGGCCTGAGAGCTGGGCAGCCTGGATGTCTTTAAGTTCTTACCAGTTAGAGAGGTCGCAGCTCACAGAGCTGGAGGGGTTGGTGCTGTTCCAAGACCGCATCGTTATTCCTGTCAGCATGAGGAAGGAGATGTTAAACAGGATTCACGATGGCCCCTTAGGCATTACAAAGTGCAGAGAAAGGGCAGCTACAGCTGTTTGGTGGCCTGGGATCAGCTCCGACATTGCAAATCATGTGTCTAAATGTGCCTTTTGCCGGGAACGCCGGCCTACTCAGAGAAGGGAGCCCTTGATTTCTACTCCGCTGCCTGCGGGGCCATGGCAGAAAATAGCTGCTGATTTGTGTGAACTGCATGGCAAAAAGTTCCTTGTTGTGATCGACTACTATTCCAGGTATTTGGAAATTGCACCTTTGAATGATATCACAAGTCAAGCCGTTATCATTCGTCTGAAGAGCTTGTTCGGCCGGTGGGGCATTCCGATGGAGCTGGTGAGTGATAATGGCATGCAGTTCGCTTCTACAGAGTTCAGTGCTTTCAGCAGGGAATATGACTTTGTACATTCCACGTCAAGTCCACATTACCCTTAGGCCAACAGAATGGCTGAAAGGGCAGTTCAAACAACAAAGTTCATTTTAAAGCAATCTGAGCCATACCTAGCCCTCTTGTCATACAGGGCGACGCCCATTCAAGGGGCTATAGTTTCTTCTACGACAGGAGACATTCTGTCAGGCCCTTACAGGAACTAAATGCGGGGCAAAGTGTCAGAATTAAAATGGATGATGAGAAGAGATGGAAGATGCCTGCTACGGTAATTGGACGCTCTCCAGAACCAAGGTCTTATGCAGTCCTTACTGATGGAGGGACGGTTACACGCTGTAACCGAAGACATCTTCAGCCTGTACCTGAGAGTCTGGAACTGGATGCCTCAGTACCACCGCCAGTGGGATCCCGTGTTCTAAGAGAGGTGCCTTCCCCTCAGCAAGATCACAGCGGGGATATGTCTTTGCCTCCAGCGGACTCTTATTCACCTTCTTCTGTATCAGTGGACAGTTCATGCAAAGCAGAAGAGTGGTGAAACTTCCGGCCCGATATAGGGACTGACTTTAGCTAGAACAGTGACCGGAAATATGGGCAGAATAATCCCATGGTCACTGTGGACTAGGGTAGTCTACCCTGATGTCCAAGTCAGGATGTAATTAATGTTGTTTATTTTTCTGTAACCAATTTACTATATATGGTTCAAAAATGTTGTTGTATGCTCTTTGTATACCCTGTTATTTGTTATACTTAAATGTATGCTTTGCCCTTTGAAAAGGGGGAAGATGTGATGACGAGAGCAGGAAGTGATGTCACTAGTTTGGGGGTGGGGCTTAGGTCCGGTAGTCTGTGTCGCAGTTAGTTAGTGAAATCAACCTGACTAGATGTATGTTTCTGTGCTCTGTAATAAAATAGAGTTGTACCATCATTGTTGTGTCCTGCATATGTCCTGCATCTCATGACAGAGAGAACAATGTAAAATTATAATTTTATTAATCAACTATCCTGCACCCCACTGGGAGTGTAGTTTATTCTGCTGGCTGTGTTTACATAGCTTGTCAATAGCCTAGACTACAGTACAGAAACATTCAGTATAGGTCCATACCTATACTGAAGTGTCTGTATTGTAGTCTAGGCTATTGACAAGCTATGTACACACAGCCAGCAGAAGAAATTACAGCCACAGGCTAAATCAGCTATTTCAGGTGCTGAAATAGGAGTAAAGGAGATACTTGTAAGCAATTTAACACACTCTAGCAGGTAATATGGATCATTGGGAATCATTTAAAGGGGGGGGGGGCATTTTGGGTTAACTGTTGCTTTAACACTGCAAGGGCTCTAAATTTGTTTATAAATGGAACCCACAATGTACGTGTGTGAGCTTGTTTGCATACAGCTATCTATCTACCAATGTTAATTTCCCTTTACTTCTATCATAAAAGATGCATTGTTCCGTTTTCAGGTACATTACACAAGACAGAAATACCATAATTTTTAGCACTTGCCCAAATATAGTTCATGAACTGGAAAGACACAATAACTTAGTTATATAATATTTTTTCATAATAGTTAATCAAACATATGAAAAGTCTTGTTATTAATTTAACCCTCTTGGTGCCTTGATATTAAATGCTGGAGGGATTTAGTTTGAACTGCAAATAAATCATTTGTATGCTAAGAAACCGTCTCTATACTGTAAATTCCAGGAAAATTTCCTTTATGTAAGAATGACCTTATAGGTTTTTGGCATTCTCTTGGCATTTGAGGGAAAGACGTGCTGAACTTCGATAGCAGGAAAATGACTTATAAATAATAATTGCTGTGTTGAGTTCAGGACAAACTTTCAATAAATTTAACAGAAGCCGTCAGGGTTTCTTGGGTATTCTTCAACTGTTTGATTTACATGAACATACAAAACTAGGCTGACCTTAATCAGACATAAAAGAATAATAAAAAATAACATTCAAAATTGCATTTTTGCTGACATATTGGCAAACCATTTTATTGTGCAGAAATAGAGAAAAAAGAATATGATTAGGCATTTTGTTGAATACTTATTTTTAAAGATGGACATATTGTATCTGGGTATGTTAGAAAACTGGAAATGCAGAACCTTGGGCCTAGATTTAGAGTTGGGCGGTAGCCGTGAAAACCAGCGTTAGAGGCTCCTAACGCTGGTTTTGGGCTACCGCCGGTATTTGGAGTCAGTCAGGAAACGGTCTAACGCTCACTTTCCAGCCGCGACTTTTCCATACCGCAGATCCCCTTACGTCATTTGCGTATCCTATCTTTTCAATGGGATCTTTCTAAATCCGGTATTTAGAGTCGTGGCTGAAGTGAGCGTTAGAAATCTAACGACAAAACTCCAGCCGCAGAAAAAAGTCAGTAGTTAAGAGCTTTCTGGGCTAACGCCGGTTTATAAAGCTCTTAACTACTGTGCTCTAAAGTACACTAACACCGATAAACTACCTATGTACCCCTAAACCAACATCCTGCCTTTATTCCGATTGGCTGATAGAATCCTATCAGCCAATCGGAATTCGAGGGACACCATCTTGGATGACGTCCCTTAAAGGAACCGTCATTCGTCGGGAAGTCGTCGGTGAAGATGGATGTTCCGCGTCGGCGGGATGAACATGGATCCGGAAGAAAGAAGATTGAAGATGCCGTTGATAGAAGACTTCAGCCGGATCATGGACCTCTTCAGCTCCCGCTTGGATGAAGACTTCAGCCGGATCATGGACATCTTCAGCCCCCCGCTTGGGCTTGGACCAAGACATCGGAGGAGCTCTTCTGGATCGATCAGTGAACCTGGTATGGTGAAGATAAGGTAGGAAGATCTTCAGGGGCTTAGTGTTAGGTTTATTTAAGGGGGGTTTGGGTTAGATTAGGGGTATGTGGGTGGTGGGTTGTAATGTTGGGGGGGGTATTGTATGTGTTTTTTTTACAGGCAAAAGAGCTGAATTCTTTGGGGCATGCCCCGCAAAGGGCCCTGTTCAGGGCTGGTAAGGTAAAAGAGCTTTGAACTTTTGTAATTTAGAATAGGGTAGGGCATTTTTTTATTTTGGGGGTCTTTGTTATTTTATTAGGGGGCTTAGAGTAGGTGTAATTAGTTTAAAATTGTTGTAACATTTTTCTGTTATTTGTAAATATTTTTTTATTTTTTGTAGTTTAGTTCTTTTTTATTTTTTGCACTTTAGTTAGTTTATTTCATTGTATTTATTTGTAGATATTGTATTTAATTAATTTATTGATAGTGTAGTGTTAGGTTTAATTGTAGGTAATTGTAGGTATTTTATTTAATTAATTTATTGATAGTGTAGTGTTAGGTTTAATTGTAACTTAGGTTAGGATTTATTTTACAGGTAAGTTTGTAATTATTTTAACTATTTTAGCTATTAAATAGTTCTTAACTATTTAATAGCTATTGTACCTGGTTAAAATAAATACAAAGTTACCTGTAAAATAAATATTAATCCTAAAATAGCTATAATATAATTATAATTTATATTGTAGCTATATTAGGGTTTATTTTACAGGTAAGTATTTAGCTTTAAATAGGAATAATTTATTTAATAAGAGTTAATTTATTTCGTTAGATTTAAATTATATTTAACTTAGGGGGGTGTTAGTGTTAGGGTTAGACTTAGCTTTAAGGGTTAATCCATTTATTACAGTAGCGGCGAGATTCGGTCGGCAGATTAGGGGTTAATAATTGAAGTTAGGTGTCGGCGATGTTAGGGAGGGCAGATTAGGGGTTAATACTATTTATTATAGGGTTATTGAGGTGGGAGTGAGGCGGATTAGGGGTTAATAACTTTATTATAGTAGCGCTCAGGTCCGGTCGGCAGATTAGGGGTTAATAAGTGTAGTTAGGTGGAGGCGACGTTGGGGGCGGCAGATTAGGGGTTAATAAATTTAATATAGGGGTCGGCGGTGTTAGGGGCAGCAGATTAGGGGTACATAGCTATAATGTAGGTGGCGGCAGTGTACGGAGTGGCAGATTAGGGGTTAATAATAATATGCAGGTGTCAGCGATAGCGGGGGCGGCAGAATAGGGGTTAATAAGTGTAAGGTTAGGGGTGTTTAGACTCGGAGTACATGTTAGAGTGTTAGGTGCAGACGTAGGAAGTGTTTCCCCTTAGAAAACAATGGGGCTGCGTTAGGAGCTGAACGCGGCTTTTTTGCAGGTGTTAGGTTTTTTTTCATCTCAAACAGCCCCATTGTTTTCTATGGGGGAATAGTGCATGAGCACGTTTTTGAAGCTGGCCGCTTCCATAAGCACCGCTGGTATCTAGAGTTGCAGTGGCGTTAAATTATGCTCTACGCTCCCTTTTTGGAGCCTAACGCACTGAAAACCCAGCCATTCTGTGAACTCTAAATACCAGCGGTATTTAAAAGGTGCGGGGGAAAAAAAGCCAGCGTGCCTAACGCACCCCTTTGGCCGCAGAACTCTAAATCTAGGCGTTGGTTTACTCAAAATGTGTTTGTAATCTTTGCAGTGCATTATATCTAATATGTAAATATTTCTGAATAATGGGCTAAAGAAAATATCAATATAAAAATGAAAACAATTTGAATTGGAAATTGATTTATTAAAAGTAATATCACATTGATTCTATAGTGATTGTCAATTCCAGCCTTTCCAAAATTCTTGTTCTCATTTAAAGTGTCAGTAAATGAAGGTTGGTTACGGCTCACATATAGTTACTGTAATATTATGAGCACTACAAGATAAAAAAAAAAAAATTAAATCACATATGTATAAATTAAGTTATAGTTTTTTGAAATTACCCAAAACGATAGTTAGGTAAGTCCTATATGGCCGCCCATATAGTCGATCCTGCAGTGGGAGTGTAATCTAGGCTCACAGTCCGTCCCAATGGAAGTGCTAATAGCGCCCCTAATAACTCCCATTAATGCTCGTTCACAATCTATTTTCAGGCAAGCAATTCTTGCCGTGAATTAGAACTGCGCATGAGCAATACCTGCACCAGAGCGTGATAACTATAGCGAGTCAGTCTTTTAATTTAAAGGGACAGTCTACACCAGAATTTTTATTGTTTTAAAAGATAGATGATCCCTTTATTACCCATTCCCCAGTTTTGCATAACCAACACAGTTATATTAATAAACTTTTAACCTCTGTGATTATCTTGTATCTAAGCCTCTGCAAACTGCCCCTTTGTTTCAGTTCTTTTGACAGATTTGCAGTTTAGCCAATCAGTGCCTGCTCCCAGATAACTTCACGTGCACGAGCACAGTGTTATCTATATGAAATACATGAACTAACACCCTATAGTGGTGAAAAACTGTTAAAATGCATTCTGAAAAGAGGTGGCCTTCAAGGTCTAAGAAAATAGCATATGAACCTCCTAGGTTAAGCTTTCAACTAAGAATACCAAGAGAACAAAGCAAAATTGGTGATAAAAGTCAATTGGAAAATTGTTTAAAATTGCATGCTCTATCTGAATCATGAAAGTTTATTTTGGCCTAGACTGTCCCTTTAATGTATAAATAATAGTGTAAAATTTTGCGCAAGTAGACCCCTGCACATATACTAATCTGCTCCCAAAATAAACAGATAAGATAGTTACAAAGAATATATAAAAAAAAAAATATCTCTTTCAAAACAAACAAAAATGGATCATTGATACAATTAGTCAAATGGTGTAAATTTAACAGAGACCAACATGATTACCAAAGAAATGTATCATCTACTGAAGTAAATGGTAATGCTAAGGCTCACAAACCTAAAGATTTTGAGGGGAGTAATAATAATAACCAAAATAAATTGACACCTTATAATATACATAATAATTTAAAATGGCTACATAATAATACTTATAGAGGACAAAGGTGAAATGACCACAACCATATAAAATGGAATCACAAAGAGGACAGTCATAAACCTAGAATATATAATAGAGGACAATACGAAAATGAAACAACAGACAATAAATATAGAATGGGCAGATTTAATTCCAACCACACAGAATGGACACAAAGAGATACTGATCATCACTTTACACCTAAACAAACACGGTGTTCACACCAAAATAAGAAAATAGTGAATACAATGATAGACACCCTAGTCACAGGAATCAATCTTATGACAGATATCCCATTTAAAAAAAACGAAAAACGAAATGAAAATAGACAATATGCAAGTAGATCAACTGGTTTTAGTTGACCAGATTTAGACACATATGATTAGCACCATAGAGATCACTATCATGAAGAACACTACAATAGAGACCACTTTAATAGAAACCAAGACAATTACAGCAGACTCATAATCATCACTTTCACAATGAAAATAAACCAAGACACACAAAAAAGAAGGAATGGACTATTCCCTTAAGAAATAGATTCAATCCGATAGAAATACATCACAACACAATAGGAGAAACACATGGTGAAAATGATATAACCAGACCAAGCACATCATGGGATTTTTTAGGGATAGGAACACCATTAGATCAAAGAAAAGAACAAAAAAAAACCTAGAGGAGTCAGAGGAAGTGGAAAAAGATGTACAGTCCAAAAAGAAATAGAAATAAAGAAAACAAATATATTCTATTTAAGACTCAAAACACTCTCAAAAGATGAGAATAGAGTTTTAAAACTAGGTCTAACTTTTACACCAACAACAAAATTAAATAAATTTGAAACTCATATCCATATAAAACAATTTGTTAGACAATTAACTCTGAAGAGACATTTTATTAAAAATCCTGTAGAAAAACAGGCCATTTTGACAGGGAATACTCAAAATGAGATCACTTACTAATCTTAAGCCAATATCAAGGTTCTATCCATTATTTAATAAAGGAAGCAATATTGAAGTCTTTGAAAAGCTAGTTTCATCAGAGGTAGACAAAATAAAAACTGAAGGTAAAAAGACTAGATACAATATGACTAAGAAAGAAAGAGATACCCTAGTCAATGTACAAAAAGATAAGGATAAAACTATCAAACCGGCGGACAAAGGCGGTGGGATAGTTATCATGGATACAGTAAAGTACATAGCAGAAGCCAATCACCTTTTGAACAATATTGACACATATTAAAAATTGAAACTGAACCCTACAAAAAATATAAACACAAAACTACACACTATTCTAAAGAGAGCTAAGGGAGAAAGACTAATAAACACAAAAGAATTTGATTTTATATATCAGAAATTTTCAAAAATGGCAATGTTTTATTTTCTACCCAAAATCCATAAAAGTATAATAGATCCACCAGGACGCCCAATAATATCAGGGATATCTTCCATATGCTCCAATATTTCACAATATATAGATAGGCAATTGCAGGTATATGTCCAACAGCTGCCATCTTATTTAAAAGACACCACCAAAGTCTAAAATATACTCAAAGACCTGGAATGGCAAGATGACTATATATTAGCTACAAGTGACGTTAGCTCCCTATATACAAGTATTAAACACGACAAAGGCACCGCTGCATTTAAATGGTTTCTAAAGAATCAAAATGATATACAATATAAACATAATCAATTTATCTTAGAATGAATTAACTTTATTCTAACCAACAATGTATTCACCTTTAATGACAATCTATATTTACAGGTTCAAGGAACCACGATGGGCACGAGGTTTGCACCTAGCTATGCTAACCTGTTCATGGGAAAATGGGAACAACAATTCATCCATGAGCATAGACTAAGTGCAAGCCTTGGCTATTGAAATGGTATATTGATGATATCTTAATCATCTGTAGAGGTAGTAGAGAGACTTTGATAACATTCTTTGAAGACATGAACCACAATGACTTAAATTTGAAATTCCCATACACCATAAGTTAACAAATGATAACCTTTTTAGATCTAGACATATATATAGACCAAAGGGAATTAAATACAAAAAAACACTTTAAAATGGTAGATGCAAACAAAAATATTCCAGCTAAAAGTTGTCACTTGAAATGTTGAATAGGCAACATCCCCAAAGGACAATTCCTTAGAATAAGGCGCAATTGCTCTAAATTATCCGATTATGATTCTCAAGTAGAGATTTTAGATAATAGATTTCTAGAAAAAGGATACAATCCAGAGGACCTAAAAACTACTATCTACACAGTTAGGAACATACAAAGGAAAGATACCCTTATTAAAACATATACCACAGAGATTACAACCAAAGAGGCCCTAAAAGTACCTTTTGTCACCAATTACAATTGTCACTATAAGCAATTGGCTAAAATACTAAACAAACATTGGTATCTCATCAGGTCAGATCCAATCATAGGGGACATAATATCTGAAAAACCAACCGTTATTTATAGAAGAGCGGCCAATATAAAAAAAACATCGGAAACTGCATGATAAAGACCTCCTAGGGAATGAACTATGTGAATATTACCCATGCTACAGTTGCAAAGCCTGTCAGCATAGTACTAAGTGTAAAAGGATATTCCTCTACAAGTACAGGCAAAGATTATAAAATAAAGGATACACTAAGATGCAGTGACATCTGATTTAATGTTTGTGTGGAAAACAATACTTAGGAGAGACCTCTAGGATTCTACATACAAGAATAAGAGAGCACCTTAGTTTAATTAAAAAAGGAGATCAAGAAACTCGCCTTTATGAACACTTTAGAATTAAAAATCAAAATAACATCAAAGACTTAAAATACTGGGTAATTTGCAAAATTAAAAAACACTGGTAAGGAGGAGGGGATTTCGACCAATTACTATTAAGGAAAGAGGCAGAATTAATTTACGAATTGAAAACATTATATCCACAAGGTCTAAACTCAGAACTAGATCTTTATCCTTTTGTTTTGGATTAATTTAGGTTTATTATTTCAATATATATGTTTATGTATATGTTCTTAGGTGATCATGTAGATATCGATATAATACCAACTAATTTTTGGACATATCCCTATAAACATATATATAACTTATACCATGAATAAAAATTCTTAACTTTATCTATATTGAGATTTTAATGTTCATAAATGTACTGTATTATTTCAATACATATGTTCATGTTTATGTAGAGTATATGTTTATAAGTGACTATGTCGATATCGATTTAACACCAATTATGGTGTCTAATTTTTTACATATCCCTATAAACAGATATATAACCTATATTAACAATAAGAATTTTACACTTTACTTATATTGGGACTTAATACCTATAAATATACTATAGTATACCACCAATTTTTGACATATCCCTATAAACAGATATATAACTTGTACCAAGAATAAGAATTTTTCATTTTATTTACATTGGGACTTAATGTCCATAAATGTATTGTATTCTGAAATGTTCCTCTACAAATAACGTAATTATTATATGTTTTAATTCTGGACTTTTAATATTTGCAATTGAGATATATTAATGTGTGCAGATTGAACATATTAATGTCATATAATAAGGTCAAATATGTTTTTAAAAATGTTTTAGGGTTTATGTGTATTAAGAAACATAAAGTACTTTGAAAATCCACCTTAAAAGTGTCCACCTTTAGAAATCACAAAGTGGATTGGTCAACCAATCACCTACGAGGTACATGTATATAAAGATACTGAAAACAGCTTTGAACCATCTTGATAAAGCCGTGTAAAATGGCAAAACGCGTTGATGGTACAAACAGAGATTGCTGACATTGTAGTTACATTATCCAGTTGAAGGATTGAAACGGATACAAAAAGGGACTCAATTTTGAAAAAGGAATCCATTAAAAGTCTGCGCAGAGTAAGGATATATGAATCGTCATGGAACTACTTCCCATAGTAGTGTATGCAGATAGTGACGTCATCAACCCGGAAAGCCAAACAAACGGAGCTGTATAGACACCAGTGCACTGCTGAACACACGGACAGTTCCCAGACTGAATCAAGGTAGGCACATAGAGGTGTAACAGCCCGTTTGAGTGTGGCATTCTTCTGAGGATAAGATTTTTTTTTAACAAAGTGTAAAACCAAGCTATTGAACAACAGGACTTCTCTCTAACAATTCGGCAGAAATCTATTCAAACATCCTTCCACTATTGTTTGTTTAATATATCTACGACAAGAACAATCATTTCAAGGATTTAACATTCACATTTACCTTTAAAAAGGACTTTTTAAACATCTAAGCGCTATAAATTCCTGATGCATAAGGAAATAAAAATATAAGGTGGATACTGATTAAATAGAAATGTTTATACATTGCATACATTATACACTATATAAGATCAAGTTTTATATACAGTTGTATGTTTTAAATAGGTTTTTGCATGTCACAGACTTTTTACTATTACTTTATAACCTTGCATAGCAATTAAAAATATATACAGTTTATTTTATACCTTCTGTTTTTGTTTTCATTTGATTATTACTATAACTATTCAGGTGAATTTAAACAGAGACACTAGTCTGACTAAATATATAACAACCCCATCTGCTGTCTAGCGCACATATACAACTTTTTTCCATATAGTGTATTATAATTTAACAATTCCTGTCAATCAAGTAACGCGTGCCCTTGACACTTAAGGCGCTGTTTGATCGCATCATAGGGGATATGTTAGGCAGATGCAGCATAAAAATAAAAAAATTACATTACTGGCTTTGGGCGGCCAGAGTTCAGAACATGGAAGTAAGTTTAGAGACGTTTTTAAGAACAATCTACAATGTTTGGAAAGGTGAAATGCAGCTAGTTTGTTATATTTACACATATTAGAACTGCTTATTTCCCCTACAAAACTTTAGCTATCTCTGGTATGTGCTTAAGGACTCCATTTTAACCCTGCAACACATATTAGAACTGCTTATTTCCCCTACAAAACTTTATCTATCTCTGGTATGTGCTTAAGGACTCCATTTTAGCCCTGCAACACATATTAGAACTGCTTATTTCCCCTACAAAACTTTATCTATCTCTGGTATGTGCTTAAGGACTCCATTTTAACCCTGCAACACATATTAGAACTGCTTATTTCCCCTACAAAACTTTATCTATCTCTGGTATGTGCTTAAGGACTCCATTTTAGCCCTGCAACACATATTAGAACTGCTTATTTCCCCTACAAAACTTTATCTATCTCTGGTATGTGCTTAAGGACTCCATTTTAACCCTGCAACACATATTAGAACTGCTTATTTCCCCTACAAAACTTTATCTATCTCTGGTATGTCTGTATTACCTTAAAAAAAGCTTTATTTTCTGTGTCTTCCATTTTGATAAGAAAGGTGCCATCTGCAATGTTTGTTGTTTATTTATGACCTTTTGCTAATTAGGATCATGAGACTGTTATTACCTTTAAATTGAATATCCCCAGCTTGTTACATCAAGCTTAGCTTGTTAGAGCAGTGCAGCATTGCATGTGTGTAGTTCTCTAAGTGTGCTAGTTCATAAGTGTAGAGAGAGTTATAACAACAGAATTAGACAAAGGAGTGGACAACAGAAATAAGTACTTTTCAAATTCCAACAATTAAATGCAAACATGCTACACTTTCTAATGTCTGCTTTAAACTTTTCCTCCCTTCTCCTTAAAGTCACAGCTCTTCCATTCACAAACAGCACTCAGAACATTCATATTTCTCCTTCTCTTCTACCTTCCCCCCTCTACAACACACATGAACTTTATTCCTATCTCACATCCCTCAGCCAGCTATGCTTTACTGATCCTAAACTTAAACACTCACCTAAGACACATTCTCATCTCCTTTCACTCAACATCTTTCTTCTTCTTGCAGCAGGGGATGTCTCGCCTAACCCCCTCTGCTTCTCTCAGATCACTACCCCAAATGACACCTCATACACCTTGCACACGTAACCCTCTAAACCTCATTAACTGCACCTCTATTAGTACACCCCAATTCACGTGTGCCCTTTGGAATGCACGCTCGGTATGCAATAAGCTTATATCTATTCACGACCTATTTATTTCATGTTCACTTAACCTGTTAGCCCTCACTGAAACTTGGCTTTCCTCCTCTAACACAACTGCTGTAGCCTCTCTGTCCTATGGCGGCCTGCACTTCAGTCACACTCCCAGGCCTGGAGACAAACAAGGAGGAGAAGTAGAAATGTTCCTGTCTCCACACATTACCTTTCACTGCATTCCTTCACCCTCCTCTCTTTCCGTCTCATCTTTTGAAGTTCACGCTATCCGCCTCTTCTCCTCTATAGCCCTTCGTGTTGCAGTTATCTATCGGCCCCCTGGCACAGCATCACAATTTCTGGACCACTTTGAAGCCTGGCTTCCACATTTTCTCTCTTCTAATGTCCCTTCTCTCATCTTAGGGGACTTCAACATACCCCTTGATAAGCCTAACATGCCTGCTGCCTCTAAACTTCTATCCCTTACAACCTCTTTAGGCCTGTCCCAGTGGACAACATCTCCAACACACTGTGAAGGCAACTCCATAGACCTGGTCTTCACAAATCTATGTGCTGTTTCCAACTCCCTTAACTTCCCCTTTCCTCTCTCTGACCACCATCTATTAACTTTCTCTCTTACTCTACCTGCTACATCTTTGCAAGCCCCCAAAAAACTGCTACCTCACAGGAATTTAAATGACTTGGATCTCACAGACTTTTCCACTCAAATGAGTCCTCTGCTCTCTGACATTTCATCCCTCTCTTGTCCAAACCTCGTGACTCTACAGTATAATTCGGCACTAAAATCAACACTTGACAAAACTGCACCCTCCACTCTTCGACGTACATCAATCACTCGACGGCAACCGTGGCACACTAAAAAGACCAGATATCTTCAGCGATGCTCACAGGCCGCTGAACGGCAGTGGAGGAAATCACGCACCTTTGCTGATTTCCAACATTATAAATTCACCCTTAAGTCCTACAACTCTGCGCTCAGCCTGGCCAAACAAGTCTATTTCTCCTCCCTTGTGTCATCTCACGCATCCAACCCCAAAAAACTGTTCTCAACCTTTAACTCCCTTCTACGTCCGCCTGCCCACCCCCGCCCACTACCAACCTCACTGCTCAAATTATTGCTGATCACTTCAAAAATAAAATTGACACCATTAGAAAAGAGATCTGCACCTTGCACCCCGCAAACCCAGCAATCCTACCCACCCCTTCTATTAACAAAAATCTATGCTACTTCCCTCCTGTAACAGAGGAAGAAGTCTCTGCACTCCTATCCTTGGCTCATCTCACAACCTGCCCACTTGACTCTATTCCTTCACGACTTATTCCCTCTATCTCTGCTTCACTAACCCCTACCCTAACTCATCTCTTTAACCAATCTCTCAATGCTGGCACATTTCCTGACACATTCAAGCATGCGTCAATCATACCAATCCTAAAAAAGCCCTCGCTTGACCCCTCCACACCTTCTAACTATCGACCGGTCTCCTTAATTCCCTTTGCATCAAAATTATTGGAATGACTAGTCTATAATTGGCTAACTCAATTTCTCACAACTAACTCCTTACTTGATCCACTACAATCTGGTTTCCACCATAAACACTCAACAGAAACCGCTCTTGCTAAAGTAACAAATGACCTGTTATCAGCTAAAGCAAAAGGCCATTACTCCTTACTAATTCTTCTTGACCTGTCCGCAGCTTTTGACACAGTTGACCATCCTCTCCTCCTAAAAATACTACATTCATTTGGCATCCGAGACACAGCCCTCTCCTGGTTTGCATCATATCTTTCAAACCGCTTATTTTCAGTTTCCTTTAACAACATATCTTGTGATCCTATGCTTCTCTCAGTTGGAGTACCGCAAGGCTCTGTCTTGGGTCCCTTGCTTTTCTCTCTTTATACATCCTGCCTTGGAAAACTTATAGCCTCCTTTGGATTCCAGCACCACCTATATGCTGATGATACCCAAATTTATCTTTCCTCTCCTGATATCTCTCCCTCTTTACTCAACCAGATTTCTGACTGCCTCTCTGCAATTTTCTCTTGGATGTCTTAACACTACCTCCAACTCAATCTGTCCAAAACTGAGCTGCTTCTTATCCCCCCCTCTTCGAGACATCCGACACCTGACATTTCTCTGATGGTTGGAGACTCTATTCTCAACACCTCACCCCAGGTCCGCTTGCTTGGGGGTGACACTAGACTCAGAACTCACATTCAACCCACATATATAAAAAGTCTTACCAAATCCTGCCGTTCACACCTACGCAACATTTCCAGAATTTGTCCCTTCCTTACTCAAAAATCTACAAAAATACTTATTCATTCCCTCATCCTGTCACGCATTGATTATTGCAATCTGAGTCTTAAATGGCCTTCCAAAACACTGCCTCTCCTTGCTCCAATCTATTATGAATGCTTCTGCTAGACTCATCCACCTAAGTCGACGATCTATATCAGCTGCTCCACTCTGCCAGTCTCTACACTGGCTCCCCATACACTCCAGAATACAATTTAAAGTATTAGCCCTAACCTACAAAGCACTCAACAGTCTAACTCCCAACTATATTTCCTCTCTCATCGTGAAATATTCCCCATCCTGTCCTCTTCGATCAACCTCTGACCTACGTCTCTACACTTCTGTTATCTCTACATCCCACTCCCGCCTGCAAGACTTCGCACGTGCTGCTCCTGTCCTCTGGAACTCTCTACCCCGCTCCATTAAACTGTCTCCAACCTTGTATAGCTTCAGCCGATCCATGAAAACCCACTTATTCAGAGAGGCTTACCATCTCTCCTCCATCTCGCATCCGAACCAAACTAATACGTGTACATGAACTGCCTGACTCACTGCTGCAAATACAACCGATGTAACAAGCTACCCCAACCTTATGTCTCTGCACCCTAAACCTATAGACTGTGAGCTCTCTGGAGCAGGGCCCTCTTCCTCCTGTGCTAGATCTGTTTAGTTTTGTTATGTTTTGTATTTTATCACAAATATTTGTCATTGTATACCCCTATCATTGTACCCAGCGCTACGGAATTTGGCGGCGCTATACAAATAAATGATAATAATAATAATAATTTACATGTGGCATTTATAATTATTGTAAGAAATAAAAGCTAGGTTTACTGTCCCTTTAATATCAAAATAAGCAGTCTGACTTTTTCTTTTGTTTTTGACAAAATGGTCATAATCTTATTGAGTCAAATACAGCCGAGCTTGATTACTCTTATGATATTTATTTCTCCACAACAGCCACTTGAATATATGATAATGGCTGTCAATCAAAAAAACTAATAGCGTCATTTTTTCAGGGCATGTGCAGATTGGTGGATGATATCATTATTGATTATCTGATGAGTGTTACTACTCAATTTGTGGGTGCTAAGAATTTATCAAATTCACTATTGAATTTAATATATCAATTTCTATTTTGTTGTCAATGTTTAATTGATAATGGATTGTGCTTGCCAGAGTCAATGCTGTCTATGCATTGTATGGTTAACTTTTGCCGTATCAATATTTTCAGATAAAAGAAAGGAGTTGAATTTGCATTTCGATCGTTCCAATGTCGAAAAAGGCTTATCAAGGTCTGAACAGCACAACCAACTTGATTGGATTTGACTCCTAGGCACACACTATACATCCTAGGTGCTAGCACACACGCTATACACATACACTACACAGCACATAACACTACACACACTATACATCCTAGGTGCTAGCACACACGCTATACACATACACTACACAGCACATAACACTACACACACTATACATAATAGGTGCTAGCACACACGCTATACACATACACTACACAGCACATAACACTACACACACTATACATCCTAGGTGCTAGCACACACGCTATACACATACACTACACAGCACATAACACTACACACACTATACATAATAGGTGCTAGCACACACGCTATACACATACACTACACAGCACAAAAACACTACACACACTATACATAATTGGTGCTAGCACACACGCTATACACATACACTACACAGCACATAACACTACACACACTATACATAATAGGTGCTAGCACACACGTATACACATACACTACAGAGCCACATACCACTACACACACTATACATCCTAGGTGCTAGCACACACGCTATACACATACACTACACAGCACATAACACTACACACACTATACATAATAGGTGCTAGCACACACGCTATACACATACACTACACAGCACATAACACTACACACACTATACATAATAGGTGCTAGCACACACGCTATACACATACACTACACAGCACATACCACTACACACACTATACATCCTAGGTGCTAGCACACCCGCTATACACATACACTACACAGCACATAACACTACACAGCACATAACACTACACACACTATACATCCTAGGTGCTAGCACACACGCTATACACATACACTACACAGCACATAACACTACACACACTATACATCCTAGGTGCTAGCACACACGCTATACACATACACTACACAGCACATAACACTACACACACTATACATCCTAGGTGCTAGCACACACGCTATACACATACACTACACAGCACATAACACTACACACACTATACATCCTAGGTGCTAGCACACACGCTATACACATACACTACACAGCACATAACACTACACACACTATACATAATAGGTGCTAGCACACACGCTATACACATACACTACACAGCACATAACACTACACACACTATACATAATAGGTGCTAGCACACACGCTATACACATACACTACACAGCACATAACACTACACACACTATACATAATAGGTGCTAGCACACACGCTATACACATACACTACACAGCACATACCACTACACACACTATACATCCTAGGTGCTAGCACACACGCTATACACATACACTACACAGCACATAACACTACACACACTATACATCCTAGGTGCTAGCACACACGCTATACACATACACTACACAGCACATAACACTACACACACTATACATAATAGGTGCTAGCACACACGCTATACACATACACTACACAGCACATAACACTACACACACTATACATCCTAGGTGCTAGCACACACGCTATACACATACACTACACAGCACATAACACTACACACACTATACATCCTAGGTGCTAGCACACACGCTATACACATACACTACACAGCACATAACACTACACACACTATACATCCTAGGTGCTAGCACACACGCTATACACATACACTACACAGCACATAACACTACACACACTATACATCCTAGGTGCTAGCACACACGCTATACACATACACTACACAGCACATAACACTACACACACTATACATCCTAGGTGCTAGCACACACGCTATACACATACACTACACAGCACATAACACTACACACACTATACATAATAGGTGCTAGCACACACGCTATACACATACACTACACAGCACATAACACTACACACACTATACATAATAGGTGCTAGCACACACGCTATACACATACACTACACAGCACATACCACTACACACACTATACATCCTAGGTGCTAGCACACACGCTATACACATACACTACACAGCACATAACACTACACACACTATACATCCTAGGTGCTAGCACACACGCTATACACATACACTACACAGCACATAACACTACACACACTATACATCCTAGGTGCTAGCACACACGCTATACACATACACTACACAGCACATAACACTACACACACTATACATAATAGGTGCTAGCGCACACGCTATACACATACACTACACAGCACATAACACTACACACTATACATCCTAGGTGCTAGCACACCCGCTATACACATACACTACACAGCACATAACACTACACACACTATACATCCTAGGTGCTAGCACACACGCTATACACATACACTACACAGCACATAACACTACACACACTATACATCCTAGGTGCTAGCACACACGCTATACACATACACTACACAGCACATAACACTACACACACTATACATCCTAGGTGCTAGCACACACGCTATACACATACACTACACAGCACATAACACTACACACACTATACATCCTAGGTGCTAGCACACACGCTATACACATACACTACACAGCACATAACACTACACACACTATACATCTTAGGTGCTAGCACACACGCTATACACATACACTACACAGCACATAACACTACACACTGCACACACTATACATCCTAGGTGCTAGCACACCCGCTATACACATACACTACACAGCACATAACACTACACACTGCACACACTATACATCCTAGGTGCTAGCACACCCGCTATACACATACACTACACAGCACATAACACTACACACACTATACATCCTAGGTGCTAGCACACCCGCTATACACATACACTACACAGCACATAACACTACACGCACTATACATAATAGGTGCTAGCACACACGCTATACACATACATTACACAGCACATAACACTACACACACTATACATAATAGGTGCTAGTACACACGCTATACACATACACTACACAGCACATAACACTACACACTGCACACACTATACATCCTAGGTGCTAGCACACCCGCTATACACATACACTACACAGCACATAACACTACACACACTATACATCCTAGGTGCTAGCACACACGCTATACACATACACTACACAGAACATAACACTACACACTGCACACACTATACATCCTAGGTGCTAGCACACACGCTATACACATACACTACACAGCACATAACACTACACACACTATACATAATAGGTGCTAGCACACACAAGCTATACACATACACTACACAGCACATAACACTACACACACTATACATCCTAGGTGCTAGCACACACGCTATACACATACACTGCACAGCACATAACACTACACACACTATACATCCTAGGTGCTAGCACACACGCTATACACATACACTACACAGCACATAACACTACACACTGCACACACTATACATCCTAGGTGCTAGCACACCCGCTATACACATACACTACACAGCACATAACACTACACACACTATACATAATAGGTGCTAGCACACACGCTATACACATACACTACACAGCACATAACACTACACACACTATACATCCTAGGTGCTAGCACACACGCTATACACATACACTACACAGCACATAACACCTCACACTGCACACACTATACATCCTAGGTGCTAGCACACACGCTATACACATACACTACACAGCACATAACACTACACACACTATACATACTAGGTGCTAGCACACCCGCTATACACATACACTACACAGCACATAACACTACACACACTATACATCCTAGGTGCTAGCACACACGCTATACACATACACTACACAGCACATAACACTACACACTGCACACACTATACATCCTAGGTGCTAGCACACACGCTATACACATACACTACACAGCACATAACACTACACACTGCACACACTATACATCCTAGGTGCTAGAACACCCGCTCTACACATACACTACACAGCACATAACACTACACACACTATACATAATAGGTGCTAGCACACACGCTATACACATACACTACACAGCACATAACACTACACACACTATACATCCTAGGTGCTAGCACACACGCTATACACATACACTACACAGCACATAACACTACACACACTATACATCCTAGGTGCTAGCACACACGCTATACACATACACTACACAGCACATAAAACTACACACTGCACACACTATACATCCTAGGTGCTAGCACACACGCTATACACATACACTACACAGCACATACCACTACACACACTATACATCCTAGGTGCTAGCACACCCGCTATACACATACACTACACAGCACATAACACTACACACACTATACATCCTAGGTGCTAGCACACACGCTATACACATACACTACACAGCACATAACACTACACACTGCACACACTATACATCCTAGGTGCTAGCACACCCGCTATACACATACACTACACAGCACATAACACTACACACACTATACATAATAGGTGCTAGCACACACGCTATACACATACACTACACAGCACATACCACTACACACACTATACATCCTAGGTGCTAGCACACACGCTATACACATACACTACACAGCACATAACACTACACACACTATACATAATAGGTGCTAGCACACACGCTATACACATACACTACACAGCACATAACACTACACACACTATACATAATTGGTGCTAGCACACACGCTATACACATACACTACACAGCACATAACACTACACACACTATACATAATAGGTGCTAGCACACACGCTATACACATACACTACAGAGCACATACCACTACACACACTATACATCCTAGGTGCTAGCACACACGCTATACACATACACTACACAGCACATAACACTACACACACTATACATAATAGGTGCTAGCACACACGCTATACACATACACTACACAGCACATAACACTACACACACTATACATAATAGGTGCTAGCACACACGCTATACACATACACTACACAGCACATAACACTACACACACTATACATAATAGGTGCTAGCACACACGCTATACACATACACTACACAGCACATACCACTACACACACTATACTTTCTAGGTGCTAGCACACACGCTATACACATACACTACACAGCACATAACACTACACACACTATACATAATAGGTGCTAGCACACACGCTATACACATACACTACACAGCACATACCACTACACACACTATACATCCTAGGTGCTAGCACACACACTATACACATACACTACACAGCACATAACACTACACACACTATACATCCTAGGTGCTAGCACACACGCTATACACATACACTACACAGCACATAACACTACACACACTATACATAATAGGTGCTAGCACACACGCTATACACATACACTACACAGCACATAACACTACACACACTATACATAATAGGTGCTAGCACACACGCTATACACATACACTACACAGCACATACCACTACACACACTATACATCCTAGGTGCTAGCACACACGCTATACACATACACTACACAGCACATAACACTACACACACTATACATCCTAGGTGCTAGCACACACGCTATACACATACACTACACAGCACATAACACTACACACACTATACATAATAGGTGCTAGCACACACAAGCTATACACATACACTACACAGCACATACCACTACACACACTATACATCCTAGGTGCTAGCACACACGCTATACACATACACTACACAGCACATAACACTACACACACTATACATCCTAGGTGCTAGCACACACGCTATACACATACACTACACTGCACATACCACTACACACACTATACATCCTAGGTGCTAGCACACACGCTATACACATACACTACACAGCACATAACACTACACACACTATACATCCTAGGTGCTAGCACACACGCTATACACATACACTACACAGCACATAACACTACACACACTATACATAATAGGTGCTAGCACACACGCTATACACATACACTACACAGCACATAACACTGCACACACTATACATCCTAGGTGCTAGCATACACGCTATACATATAAACAGCACATAACACTACACACTGCACACACTATACATCCTAGGTGCTAGCACACACGCTATACACATACACTACACAGCACATAACACTACACACACTATACATCCTAGGTGCTAGCACACACGCTATACACATACACTACACAGCACATAACACTACACACACTCTACATCCTAGGTGCTAGCACACACGCTATACACATACACTACACAGCACATAACACTACACACACTATACATCCTAGGTGCTAGCACACACGCTATACACATACACTACACAGCACATAACACTACACACACTATACATAATAGGTGCTAGCACACACGCTATACACATACACTACACAGCACATAACACTGCACACACTATACATCCTAGGTGCTAGCACACACGCTATACACATACACTACACAGCACATAACACTACACACACTATACATAATAGGTGCTAGCACACACGCTATACACATACACTACACAGCACATAACACTACACACACTATACATCCTAGGTGCTAGCACACACGCTATACACATACACTACACAGCACATAACACTGCACACACTATACATCCTAGGTGCTAGCACACATGCTATACACATACACTACACAGCACATAACACTGCACACACTATACATCCTAGGTGCTAGCACACATGCTATACACATAAACAGCACATAACACTGCACACACTATACATCCTAGGTGCTAGCACACACGCTATACACATACACTACACAGCACATACCACTACACACACTATACATCCTAGGTGCTAGCACACACGCTATACACATACACTACACAGCACATAACACTGCACACACTATACATCCTAGGTGCTAGCACACACGCTATACACATACACTACACAGCACATACCACTACACACACTATACATCCTAGGTGCTAGCACACACGCTATACACATACACTACACAGCACATACCACTACACACACTATACATCCTAGGTGCTAGCACACACGCTATACACATACACTACACAGCACATACCACTACACACACTATACATCCTAGGTGCTAGCACACACGCTATACACATACACTACACAGCACATAACACTGCACACACTATACATCCTAGGTGCTAGCACACACGCTATACACATACACTACACAGCACATACCACTACACACACTATACATCCTAGGTGCTAGCACACACGCTATACACATACACTACACAGCACATACCACTACACACACTATACATCCTAGGTGCTAGCACACACGCTATACACATACACTACACAGCACATACCACTACACACACTATACATCCTAGGTGCTAGCACACACGCTATACACATACACTACACAGCACATAACACTGCACACACTATACATCCTAGGTGCTAGCACACACGCTATACACATACACTACACAGCACATAACACTACACACACTATACATCCTAGGTGCTAGCACACACGCTATACACATACACTACACAGCACATACCACTACACACACTATACATCCTAGGTGCTAGCACACACGCTATACACATACACTACACAGCACATACCACTACACACACTATACATCCTAGGTGCTAGCACACACGCTATACACATACACTACACAGCACATACCACTACACACACTATACATCCTAGGTGCTAGCACACCCGCTATACACATACACTACACAGCACATAACACTACACACACTATACATCCTAGGTGCTAGCACACACGCTATACACATACACTACACAGCACATAACACTACACACACTATACATAATAGGTGCTAGCACACACGCTATACACATACACTACACAGCACATAACACTACACACTTTACATACTATACATAATAGGTGCTAGCACACCCGCTATACACATAAACAGCACATAACACTACACACTGCACACACTATACATAATTGGTGCTAGCATACACGCTATACATATAAACAGCACATAACACTACACACTGCACACACTATACATCCTAGGTGCTAGCACACACGCTATACACATAAACAGCACATAACACTACACACTGTACATACTATACATCCTAGGTGCTAGCACACACGCTATACACATACACTACACAGCACATAACACTACACACACTATACATAATAGGTGCTAGCACACATGCTATACATATAAACAGCACATAACACTACACACTTTACATACTATACATAATAGGTGCTAGCACACACGCTATACACATAAACAGCACATAACACTACACACTGTACATACTATACATAATAGGTGCTAGCACACACGCTATACACATAAACAGCACATAACACTACACACTGCACACACTATACATAATAGGTGCTAGCATACATGCTATACACATAAACAGCACATAACACTACACACTTTACATACTATACATAATAGGTGCTAGCACACACGCTATAGACATAAACAGCACATAACACTACACACTGCACACACTATACATAATTGGTGCTAGCATACACGCTATACATATAAACAGCACATAACACTACACACTGCACACACTATACATCCTAGGTGCTAGCACACATGCTATACACATAAACAGCACATAACACTACACACTGTACATACTATACATAATAGGTGCTAGCACACACGCTATACACATAAACAGCACATAACACTACACACTGCACACACTATACATAATTGGTGCTAGCATACACGCTATACATATAAACAGCACATAACACTACACACTGCACACACTATACATCCTAGGTGCTAGCACACATGCTATACACATAAACAGCACATAACACTACTCACTGCACACACTATACATAATTGGTGCTAGCATACACGCTATACATATAAACAGCACATAACACTACACACTTTACATACTATACATAATAGGTGCTAGCACACACGCTATACACATAAACAGCACATAACACTACACACTGCACACACTATACATAATTGGTGCTAGCATACACGCTATACATATAAACAGCACATAACACTACACACTGCACACACTATACATAATAGGTGCTAGCACACATGCTATACATATAAACAGCACATAACACTACACACTTTACATACTATACATAATAGGTGCTAGCACACACGCTATACACATAAACAGCACATAACACTACACACTGCACACACTATACATCCTAGGTGCTAGCACACATGCTATACACATAAACAGCACATAACACTACACACTGCACACACTATACATAATTGGTGCTAGCATACACGCTATACATATAAACAGCACATAACACTACACACTGCACACACTATACAGCCTAGGTGCTAGCACACACGCTATACACATAAACAGCACATAACACTACACACTACACACACTATACATAATTGGTGCTAGCATACACGCTATACATATAAACAGCACATAACACTACACACTGCACACACTATACAGCCTAGGTGCTAGCACACACGCTATACACATAAACAGCACATAACACTACACACTGTACATACTATACATAATAGGTGCTAGCACACACGCTATACACATAAACAGCACATAACACTACACACTGCACACACTATACATCCTAGGTGCTAGCACACATGCTATACACATAAACAACACATAGCACTACACACTGAACACACACTATACATAATAGGTGCTAGCACACAAACTCTATACACATACACTACACAGCACAAAACACTACACACTGAACACACTAGACATGCTAGGTGCTAGCACACACACAATAAACACTACACACTGAACACACTATACATAATAGGTGCTAGCACACATGCTATACATATAAACAGCACATAACACTACACACTACACACACTATACATCCTAGGTGCTAGCACACACGCTATACACATAAACAGCACATAACACTACACACTGCACACACTATACATCCTAGGTGCTAGCACACACGCTATACACATAAACAGCACATAACACTGCACACTGCACACACTATACATCCTAGGTGCTAGCACACATGCTATACACATAAACAACACATAGCACTACACACTGAACACACACTATACATAATCGGTGCTAGCACACAAACTCTATACACATACACTACACAGCACAAAACACTACACACTGAACACACTATACATGCTAGGTGCTAGCACACACACAATAAACACTACACACTGAACACACTATACATAATAGGAGCTAGCACACACACTATACACATACACTACACAGCACAAAATGCTACACACTGAACACATTATAGATAATAGGTGCTAGCACACACAAGCTATACACATACACTACACAGCACAAAACACTACACATTGAACATACTATACATAATAGGTGCTAGCACACACACGCTATACACATACACTACACAGCACAAAACACTACACACTGAACACACTATACATACTAGGTGCTAGCACACCCACGCTATATACATACACTACACAGCATAAAACACTACACATTGAACACACTATACATACTAGGTGCTAGCACAACCACTCTATACACATACACTACACAGCACAAAACACTACACACTGAACACACTATACATACTAGGTGCTAGCACACACACACACTATATACATACTCTACACAGCACAAAACACTACACACTTAACACACTATACATACTAGGTGCTAGCACACACACTCTATACACATACACTACACAGCACAAAACACTACACAATGCACACACTATACATGCTAGGTGCTAGCAAACACACACTATTCACATACTGTATACTACACAGCACAAAACACTACACATGCACACACTATACAAACTAGGTGCTAGCACACATACACTATACATATACACTATACAGCACAAAAACACTACACACTGTACACAATATACATGCTAGGTGCTACACACATGCTATACACATACACTACACACACTAGGTACTAGGTGCTACACACAGGCTATACACATACACTAGACAGCACAAAACACTACACATGAAGGATCATATGCATTATTTATCAGTGTGATCTACTTCTGTCACACCCTCTGCAGAAACACAATCAAACTCTTGTGTGATCAGAGGGTGTGACAGCAGTAGATTACACTGATAAATAATGTGTATAGCATGTGTGCTAGCACCTAGCATGTATAGTGTGTGCATGTGTAGTGTTTTTGTGTTGTATAGTGTTTGTGTATAGCGTGTGTGCTAGCACCTAGTATGTATAGTGTGTGCATGTGTAGTGTTTTGTGCTGTGTAGTGTATATGTATAGCCAGTGTGTAGCACCTAGCATATATAGTGTGTGTAGTGTTTGTGCTGTGTAGTATATGTGTATAGCGTATGTGCAGTGTGTAGTGTTTTTGTGCTGTGTAGTGTATGTGTATAGCGTGTGTGTGCTAGCACCTAGCATTTATAGTGTGTGCATGTGTAGTAATGTTGTGCTGTGTAGTGTAGGTGTATAGTGTGTGTGTGTGCTAGCACCTAGCATGTATAGTGTGTGCAGTGTTTTGTGCTGTGTAGTGTATGTGTATAGCTTGTGTGTGCTGGCACCTAGTATGTATAGTGTGTGCATCTGTAGTTTTTTTTTTTTTTTTTTTTGCTGTGTGGTGTAGGTGTATAGTGTGTGTGTGCTAGCACCTAACATGTATAGTGTGTGCAGTGTTTTGTGCTGTGTAGTGTATGTGTATAGCATGTGAATAGCATATGTGTAGCACCTAGCATGTATAGTGTGTGCAGTGTGTAGTGTTTTGTGCTGTGTAGTGTATGTGTATAGCGTGTGTGTGCTCGCACCTAGTATGTATAGTGTGTGCATGTGTAGTAATTGTGTGCTGTGTAGTGAAGGTGTATAGTGTGTGTGTGCTAACACCTAGCATGTATAGTGTGTGCAGTGTTTTGTGCTGTATATTGTATGTGTATAGTGCATGTGTGCTGGCACATAGTATGTATAGTGTGTGCATGTGTAGTGTTTTTGTGCTGTGAAGTGTATGTGTATAGCGTGTTTGCTAGCACCTAGCATGTATAGTGTGTGCATGTGTAGTGTTTTGTGCTATGTAGTGTATGTGTATAGTGTGTGTGCTGGCACCTAGCATGTATAGTGTGTGCAGTGTTTTGTGCTGTATAGTGTATGTGTATAGCATGTGTGTAGCACCTAGCATGTATAGTGTGTGCAGTGTGTAGTGTTTTGTGCTGCATAGTTTATGTGTATAGCGTGTGTGTAGTATGCATAGTGTGTGCATGTGCAGTGTTTTGTGCTGTGTAGTGTATGTGTATAGCGTGTGTGTAGCACCTAGCATGTATAGTGTGTGCAGTGTGTAGTGTTTTGTGCTGTGTATTGTATGTGTATAGCATGTGTATTTTTTTTTTTATGGCTCATACCCGACTGCTGATGTGACATGGGGAACACACACATTCAGTCCTAATACTGTCACAGTCAAAAGTACTCTGCTTATATATATATATATTTTTTAAACTGTGCCAGACCGTGCCGGTGTCATATGATATGCCAAGCTATTGCCATGTGCTGTTTTATATGTGCACTGTGCAGCACTGAATGCAAAGCCCTAACTCGGCATCCAGCCATTCCCACTGCATCAGAAAAGGTCCTACTGGGGTTAGCACTGTTACCGGGTAACTGCTCTGGTTGTGGGGATTGTTTCTGAGTAGGGCTGACTGTAGGTGCATGCAGCAGAAAGCTGGAGCGGCAAGCACGTGAGGATTTGAGCATCTGTGCAGCTGCATACACTGCTCACTTCAGTCTTGAGGCTGTGTGACTCATCTCACACTGTATCCATGCAGCCTTGGACAGACAGCATCCAGTCTGCTTGTCCCCTTAGCCCTGCTCTTTTTGCTGTGGCCCTAAGATCAACTAACTAATGTTTGTTAGGGGAACAGTGCTTTGTAGAAAGGTGTCAGTGGGAAGAATAAGTGAATGCACACACGCCACTCCCCATGCAGCATTGTCTAGTGCAGGGTGAGAGGGAACTTGTTCCTAGCAAAGAAGTGACGTGCTGCTGTGGCTGATGTATAGTATCATGCTGATACGTCACACATTAATTAATGTAAGGTTTATTTTTATAGTTTTTGTTTTCTCTCTGTCTCAGATTTTACAGCTTCCCATAGTAGTTCTGCTGTTCCAGTCAGTAAACTTATATTTGTCTGCACCTCCATGCTTCCTCCTCAGTCTTTACCTTGCTTTGCTCCTGTTGGCTGCCCTAAATCTCTTTAACCAGCTAACCTCACACCAGAATCACATTCAAAAGAATATTAAATGAATCCACAGTGGAGGAATTTATATATTTATTTACTTATTAGTACTGCTTAGGTCCAGTTTCACATATTGCAATTTATTTCATTTTTTTTAAATGATTAGCCCTGCAGTGAATGATCCACCGCTGGGCTAATAATTAAAAAAAAAATGATTTAGTTGTTTTTTGGGATGTTGGGGTGGAGAGCGAAATTGCATGGGGTGGGGGGGGGGCCAAGAATTTTTTTGCCCAGGGTCCAGTCAATATTAAAGATGGCCCTGTGTATGTGTATAGCATGTGTGTACTAGCACCTAGTATGTATAGTGTGTGCATCATCCTTGCTAAACGATCACTAAGCTGGGTGTCAGCCCTTAGTGATTTACATTCAGGAGCGGTCATGAAAATCAGAAATATTTTGCACAAAGTATAGGCAGAGAGCTTCCTCCTCCCCCTCCCGGAGCATGTCAGTAATTGACAATGATAACACATAGAAAACGGCTCTGCTTAGAGCATAAAACTTGTGGGCAGAGTTTGAGAAAACAAAAACTGTGTGTGTGTAGTAGTTATGAGCATTTTATTTAAATCCTGCTGCATAAATGTGTATTATAAACATAGACTGGGAAATTAAATATATTTATACCCTCACCAAGAAATAACTATGTCTTCAGATACTGCACTGCAGGCAGAGATGGGATTCCTCTAACTACTGTATATGTAGGATGACCATATTTGCTGCTTTAAAAAGGGACACATATGAAAAATACATATGTCAGGGTTCTTATACAAAGCATGTCTTGTATAAGAAAAACAGTCCTGGCATATACATTTTTCATATGTGTCCCTTTTTAAAGCAGCAATATGTCACCCTATGTATATTTATAGATAATATGGTGTGTTTCACATGACTGCATCATGACCGTGTGACTACTGTGCCCCTGTAACGCACGCTACAATATGGCAGCTTACATAGGAAATCAAGCACTGGATCAACATTGTATTTCAAAACAATCTCCTTAAAAATTTTGGGCTAAGAGGAACAGATAAAATTAGGCAGCAGTGATTACTTTATTTTTATTAATAAGAAAAAGTAGGTTTTGGGGATTATTAGAAGTCAGGTGTTAAGGGTCCCTTTAAACTATTTCTGGGTGCTTTTTGACGTGTGCTTTGGGTCATTATCCTGCTGTAAGACACATGAACTCTGACCCAACTTTCTGACACTGGGCCCTATATTGAACCACAAAATTCTTTTGTAGTCTACCGATTTCATAATGTCATGCACACACATTCAAGATACCCAGTGCCTGAAGCTGCAAATCAACCCCAAAACATCAGTGAACTTCCTCCATGTAGGGACTGTATAATTTTCTTTAAAAGCCTCGTTTCTTTTTCTGAAAACAGTAGAATGATGGGATTTACCAAAAAGCTGTAATGTTGTTTTGTCTGTCCACAGCACATTCTCCCAAAAGGATTTTGGCTTCCTCAGATAAGTTTTAGCAAACTCCAATCTGGCTTTTTTTTAAATTTCTGTGTCAGAAGTGGGGTCCTCTTGGGACTCCTACCATAGCGTCCCTTTTCATTCAGAGGGCAACGTATGTGCGAGCTGCCACATTTGTACACTATGCCTGCAGGTCAGCTTGAATTTGTCTGGAAGTTGATTGAGGTTCTTTATCCACCATTCAAAAAATCCTTTGTTGCAATCTTTGATCATTTTTCTCTTTTGTCCACGTCCAGAAAGATTAGCTACAGTGCCATGGGCTGTACATTTCTTGAAAATCTTGTGCACAGATGGACTTGTTGTAACCTTGAGATTGTCCATGCTTTTCCACAATATTTGTTCTCAAATCCTCAGCTCTTTTTTATGAGCATTGCCCTTAAATGGGCATTTAGCTCTTTTACTGCCCAGACCCTAAACTAAAAAAAAACACCCAAAAAACCCTTAAAAAAACCTAACACCAACCCCAAGACAATCCACTTACAGTTGTTGAAGTTCCGCTTGAAGGATCCATGCAGCCGGTGAAGTCCTCATCCATGCAACAAGAAGCCTTCATCCAGACGGCTTCTTCTATCTTCATCCAGCCAGTGAAGTCCTCATCCATGTGGCAAGAAGTCTTCATCCAGGCGGCCTCTTCGATCTTCATCCAGCCGGCGCGGAGCGGGTCCATCCTGAAGACATCTGACACAGAGCTCCTCTTCTTACGGTCGCCGTCGTAAACTGAATCTTCAAAGCAAGCGACGCGATTCAAGATGGCGAATTAATAATTCGAATTAGCCAATAGAATGAGAGCTGCTTAAATCCTATTGGCTGATTTGAATAGCCAATAGGATTTTAGCAGCCCTGATTCCTATTGGCTGATTCAAATCTTTCAACCAATAGGAATGCAAGGGACACCATCTTGAATGACATCACTTGCATTGAAATTCCAGTTTACGGCGGAGACCGTATGAAGAGGATGTTCCGCACCAGATGTCTTCAGGATGAACCCGCTCCGCGCCGGCTGGATGAAGATCGAAGAGGCCGTCTGGATGAAGACTTCTTGCCGCATGGATGAGGACTTTGCGGGCTGGATGAAGATAGAAAAGGCCGGCTGGATGAAGACTTCTTGCTGCATGGATGAGGACTTCGCCGGCTGGATGGATCCTTCAAGCGGGACTTCAACAACTGTAAATGGATCGTCTTGGCATTAGCGTTAGGTTTTTTTAAGGGTTTTTAGTTTAGGGTCTGGGCAGTAAAAGAGCTAAATGCCCTTTTCAGGGCAATTATCTTAGGTTATTTAAGAGTTAGGGTTTTTATTTTGGGGGGTTGGTTGGGTTGTTGTTTTTTCTGTTGGGGGTGTTTGTATTTTTTACAGGTAAAAGAACTGATATATTTGAGGCAATGCCCCACAAAAGGTCCTTTTAAGGGCCATTGGTAGTTTATTGGGGGGGGGGGTTATTTTGATAGGGCTATTAGATTAGGTGTAATTTTTTTTATTTTTGATAATTTGTTTGTTATTTTTCGTAATTTAGAGTTTTTTGTAATTTATTTAGTTTCTAGTTTAAATTAGTTTATTTCATTGTGGGGGGCTTTCGGTTTAGGGGTTAATAGTTTAAATTAGTTTATTTTGTTGTGGGGCGCTTTCGGTTTAGGGGTTAATAGTTTAAATTAGTTTATTTCATTGTGGGGGGCTTTCGGTTTAGGGGTTAATAGTTTAGTTTAGTATATTTGTTGTGGGGGCTTGCAGTTTAGGGGTTAATAGGTTTATTATAGCGTTGGTGTGGGCTGACGGCAGATTAGGGGTTAATAATATTTAATTAGTGTTTTGATGTGGGAGGGCGACGGTTTAGGGGTTAATAACTTTAGTATAGTGGTGACGATGTCGGGGAGTGGCGGAATAGGGGTTAATAAAAAAATTATTGGTAGCAATATCGGATGCGGCATATTAGGGGTTAATAAATTTATTATAGTGTTTGCGATGCGGGAGGGCCTCAGTTTAGGGGTTAATAGGTAGTTTATGGGTGTTAGTGTACTTTTTAGCAGTTTAGTTATGAGTTTTATGCTACAGTTCGTAGCATAAAACTCATAACTACTGATTTTAGATGGCGGTTTAGAGCTTGTCGTTTTAGGCTGTAACGCTCACTTTTTAGCCTCACCGCAAAACTCATAATACCGGCGCTATGGGAATCCCATGAAAAAAAGTCTCTTTTTTTGTGTGTGCGGGACTGACGCTGCGGTACAGGCTAAAAGGTGTGCGGTACACCTGTACTGACAAGACTTGTAATGGCTGCGGCGTTGTTTTAACGCTGCAAATACCATATTTTCAGCATTACAAGCCGCAATGCAAAACTTGTAATCTAGCTGAGAGTGAAGGAAAAACAATGTTACAGTACACTGGTCCTTTAATATATTTCTCTTTTTTTTTGGAAGAATAAATGTTGCAATGTCTCTTTTAATAACAACTCTTCCCTACTTTAGCCTCCTGTATTTAAAAAAATATATAGTAAAGGAGTAATTACATTATCATAAAATTAATTTCTTCAACATCCTTTAACAATTTCCTAGGTTTTCTTTGCCATTAAAATATATCTCTAAACATTCACTTAGTGTATGAAACAAACATTCATATTATACTTTAAGCTAATGTTCTATTTCCACTGTGTATTTTTCATTGATAATTGATGCTTAAGTTACTTTGATGTGCACTTCACAAGCCATAAAAGTTGATGCCGAGGTTAGCGTGCTGCTTCGCTTAAGGTTGGAGGAATAAAATTGTTAACATTTTATCAATTTACCTGAAACCATTAAAGTTATTAGCAATCATTTTGAGATGGCTACTTAAAGGGGACATGAAACCCAAAATTTTCCTTTCATGGTTAAGATAGAGAATACAATTGTAAACAACTTAACAATTTACTTTTATTATTTATTTTGCTTCTCTCTCTTGTTATCGTTTGATGAATGGTTTATCTAGGAAAGCTCAGGAGCAGCAAAGAACCTAGGTTCTAGCTGCTGATTGGTTGCTGCATATATATACTGATTGTCATTGGCTCACCCATGTGTTAAGTCAGCAACCAGTAGTGCATTGCTGCTCCTTCAACAAAGCATACCAAGAGAACAAAGAAAAATTAATAATAGGAGTAAATTAGAAATATCCCTTTAACATTCCAACAATTTGTTGAATGTCCATCTGTTCTTTTATCTTCATATCCATCTGTTCCTTGATATTTTCTTTTTCCAAATGGGGGTAACCCAGTTATTTTAGGGTCAACACATACAGTATAACCAAATAGGTTCAGTAAAAATGTTGCATGACTGTCTTGAAAGTATTACATTTTAAGACTTCAGATAGGTTCAACATTTGCTGAACTCTTGCAAACATCAGAATTTAATGATGCAGACTTCTTAATTAAATGTTTTTCTGCTTTTTTTATTTTTAATTTGCTGTAGCTAATCCCAATGTGAGCTATTATATACATCTCTCCTAATGTCATGACGATGTGTGGGAGTTTTCAATTGTTTCAAGGTGAAACGGCTGCGGCCAGTATGCTTAGAATTAGTAAATTGTCCATTTTACATAAATCATAACATAAACATCAAACCTGCTTCCATTGTTAGGATAAATAGGAGATTATATTTAATATGTTTTTCCTTTAATGAGCTCCAATTTTATTTTTTTATTTTATTGCAAGAGAATTGTTTATTTTAATTAGTTACTTAGACATTCATTTTTTGTATTACACATTAAACACTTTTACCAATTTAGTTCAAATAAGTGGTGTTTTTGTTTTTTTTCCCAAAAACAAAATGATTATTATTCTTTCTTCTTGCATGTTATTATTTATACTGTAGCAATTATAAAACATATATTAACATAATCAGTTGCTATAGCCATATGAGAATGCATCAAAAATCTAAAGTTTATTGAATAGTGTCTGACAAGTTTTTTTTTTTGTTTTTTTTTAGGTAGACTTCAATATTTACAATAATACAAACTATAACGCTATTATTAACCCCTTAATGACCATTGGCAGAATGATTTTGTCATGAAACAATTGAGCAAACTGAAGCTGTGTCCTTAAGGGGTTAAAGGAATTTGAAACCACATTTTTTTTTTTCTTTCATGGTCAAGATAGAACATGGTTTTTTTTAAACAAATTTCAAATGTATTTCAAATTTGCTTAATTCCCTTGGTATCCTTTATTGAAGAATCAGAAATGCTCTACTGGAGCTGGCTGAACACATCTGGCGAGCCAATGACAAGAGGCATTTATGTGCAGCCACCAGTCGGCAGCTTATACCCAGCAGTGCATTGTTGCTCCTTAGCCTAGTACCGAGGTATGATTTTCAACAAATGATACCAAATGAAAAATTTAAATTTGATTATAGAAGTAAATTGAAAAGTTGTTTTACAACTGCATGCTTTATCTGACTCATGAAATAAAAAAAATCAGTTTTATATCCTATTAATTATAAGATTGCAATACAAATATTATATATATATATATATATATATATATATATATATAGAGAGAGAGAGAGAGAGAGAGAGAGAGAGAGAGAGAGAGAGAGAGAGAGAGAGAGAGATAGATAGATAGATAGATAGATAGATAGATAGATAGATATATAGATATGTAAATACTATTTAATTAGAAAACACATTTATGGATCCTGTTCAGGCCACTATAAATGGCCTCTCTATAAAAAATAAATTCTAGTAGTAGCACATTTCATATCAGTTCTTTATTATCACCATGATCAAACCCACACTGATATTATTTAGTATGAGCACTATATAAGTGTCCCTCCAACATGCATCTGGATCTTCAGAATCCTCTGAATAGATTCAGGAAATGAGGGATGCATGGTGTGAAACCATATTTGCCCTGGATACTGTGGGTTGCAAACTTACAACTCTTATACAGATAAAAAATAAGTTTTATAGTATATATAAAATTATATTAAAAACTAGGCACACAAAAAAGTCTAACTTTTTTGCACCCCCTAGTGGCCTTTAATCATAGACTCCATTTCATAATTAGAAACGCCCCCATGATCACTCAATTTATAAACTACACCACTACCCTATTTGCAAATTCTCCTGAAGAATCTTCATTTAACTTCCAACCAGAAAAGAGGTATTCTTGTCTTTACCATGTTCTACTTCATTTTATGTACAGTACTTGTCATGTGAACAGCCAAGATGCGCCACTCAAATTAAGCTAAAACGGCATTGTAAATTGTCAAGACTGTTCAATTTGTTAATTAGAATATTGTTGTATTCTCTCAAAGCAAAGAATTTGTGTATTGTAGGCAGTGAAATGTAAATGAATCAACTCATTCATTCATTAACAGAACACCTTGTGTAGACTGAGTTTTCTAATGAATTGGAGTGATTTAGAATTTGAAAACCTCATAAAAACGTATGTAAAAACCTGTGTTTGCCTCTTCTAAGTAATTGGAATGGAGCCCAAAGTAACTTGTGGTATGTTCTAGTATAAGCAGGTTAGGACCCCTTTCTTACTTTATCTTACCTGTGAATATTGCAAAAAAATCAAGGATACCACAGTATGACCTTAGATGACTATTAAAGGGACATGATACAATTTTTTAATTTTTTTGTAATATCTAAAAGAAAGTATTTCAAATGTGCCCCCAGGCTAAATAATCAATTTTCCCCCTGTGTGAGTTGTTTCTATCAGGCAATACCCAGAGCAACCCCCGAACAAAGTTGCGCAAAATCAGGCACTTCCTGTATGTTTACCTTCTAACAGCTTTTGTCTCACCCCCCAAAAAATATATTTTTAATATGTTCAGCTTCTGCTTGTTCATATACAAGATTGAAATGTGCCATATCCCTTAAAAAATGTAAAAAATAATAACAACAGAAACACAGTTAAAGGCAAATTAACAGGAAAAAAAGATTGCAAAATGAATCTTACTGTCATTTAGATGCTATGGAAAATATCATAAGTGCCTATTCAAAATAATATGATTCCAATCTCTACGTTACACTGATCTTGGAACATAAATTCAAAAGTCATGAACACATTAAAGGGACATTAAACACTTTGAGATGGTAATATAAAATGATAAATTATATATATAAAAAAACCTCTGCAATATACTTTAATTATTTAATTTGCACTCTTTTCCTGTAATTCCAGTATGAAATTTTGAGCTTTTCAGTTCCTGTTAGAAATGGAAGTGCAGAACACTGTTATATAACACACAGCCATTGGCTGCACACTCTAGTGACCTATTTATAACTGTCTCTAATTGGCCACAGCAGAAAAGGTAACCTAAGTTACAACATGGCATCTCCCATTGTTTTATAGACACTAAAACTTTACACTTATTTTGTCAACATTTAAACAACTTAAACTTTAAAAAAAAATATATCTACATGTTATTCTCAGACTAATCTTTTCTTTGGATTTCTTTGGATTCAACATTCTTCCAAGCATTTCTTCAGTATTTAATGTCCATTTAACGTAAAAGCTAACAAAAAATGTCATAATAATAATGATAGAAAAAATTCTAATGTGTATGTAACTAAAAAATATGTATTGATCTTTTTATGCTCACAAAAATGTTATTTCATCTTCAGAGTGAAATGTCTGCAAAGCTAAAGGCACAATAATTTATCTCTATATCCTTGCCAAATTTTAACTAAACTTATTTAGTTGTTTTAGCTGTTGCTATGGTTATTTTTTTCTTGTAATATATTTTTAAACAGCACATATCTACACATTTTATATCTCACAACAATCAAACGGCTAGATTACGAGTCTTGCATTATGAGTAAAAAAAGCAGTGTTAAGGCTCATGAGGCTGCTTTTTCACTACCGCTGGTATTGCGAGTCTTGTAGGTACAGCTGTCCCGCACGCAATTTGCGTAAAGTCTTTTTTCAATGGGATTTCCATTGCGCCGGTATTACAAGCTTTTTTTTTTTTAGGCCAAAAAGTGAGCGGTACAGCCTATTCCGCAAGATTTGCAACACATTCTAAAGTCAGTAGTTATGAGTTTTACACTACAAAGCCGTAGCATATAACTCATAACTAAAGTGTTAAAAAGTACACTAACACCCCTAAACCGAGGCCCTACCGCATCGCAAACACTAAAATAAAATTATTAACCTCTAATCTGACGCTCCGGGCATCACCGCCACTAGAAAAAAACATATTAACCCCCTAAACCGCCGCATTCCCGCATCACAAACATTAGTTAAATAGTTTTAACCCCTAATCTGCCGCCCCTAACATCGCTGCCACCTACCTACAATTATTAACCCCTAATTTGCCACCCCCAACGTCGCCGCCACTATACTATATTTATTAACCCCTAAACCTAAGTCTAACCCTAACACCCACTAACTTAGATATAATTAAAATAAATCTAAATAAAACCAATTAATAACTAAATTAATCCTATTTAAAACTAAATACTTACCTGTGAAATAAAACCTAAACTAGCTACAATATAACTAATAGTTACATTGTATCTAGCTTAGGGTTTATTTTTATTTTACAGGCAAGTTTGTATTTATTTTAACTAGGTAGAATAGTTATTAAATAGTTATTAACTATTTACTAACTACCTAGCTAAAATAAATACAAATGTACCTGTAAAATAAAACCTAGCCTAAGTTACACTAACACCTAACCTTACACTACAATTAAATCAATTACATCAATTAAATACAATTAACTACATTACAAAAAAACAAACACTAAAGTACACAAAATAAAAAACAAATTACAAAATATTTAAACGAATTACACCTAATCTAATAGCCCTATAAAAAATCCCCCCCCCAAAATAACCCCCCCAAGCCTAAACTAAAATACCAATAGCCCTTAAAAGGGCCTTTTGCGGGGCATTGCCCCAAAGAAATCAGCTCTTTTACCTGAAAAAAAAAATACAAACAACCCCCCCAACATCAAGCGAACAGTACTGTCCCCTCCAACAGCTCCAGACAACTAGCAGCAATGATTAAAAGTAGAGGAAATCACTCACCCGGTAGGCTGTATGGTAATTAGCTAATGCTGTGTGTAGGGCTCCACTTATGCGGTTGCAGGTTAGGCTCCTTTAAAATAGGAGCGTTCCTCGGCTCCTTCTAGGGTCGTCACTCTGCCAGCCCCTCGAACACACAATCCTAAGAACACTCCTCAGTACAAGCCTGTAGGATAAACTTCAGCCACGGGTAAGCGTTCATCCGACGCTGAAAGCAACACAAGCTGCTAGCCTATCAGGCTCCTCTCTGGTAGATATCCGGCCGAGACGTCGACCAATCAAAACAAACTGCTAGTCCGGAATTCACACCAAGGTTCAGCTGGGGATAATAGGTACAGAACAACAAGGAATACCAGCAAACCTCAAGGCGTAAACAGTAAAACGTTCTTTATTGGAAAACATAGTAAAACAGCATAAAAGCTTGCATCCCATGCATATGTGGTAAAGAAAAGGTCCTACACATTTCAGCAGCCCCCTGCCTTATTCATGGACTTACAACTTAAGGTGTCAAAGCTCCTTAAATACACCTGAGTCCTCAGGTGTGAAAACCACATGATGTTATTCTTAAAGGGATATTACCTGTTCTTAACATAGTAAGTTAAAACATACACAATCAATAGTGAAACATGGGTGAGTGACAAAAAAGGTAGAATTACAGGGAAATAAGGTATATATAGTAGGATTATAACAGCTTAAATTTGTGTACACCTGTATGCTCTTAAATTAAGTAAACCCATATCTTAGTTAGCCTAAACATGCAGAAAGCAATAATAACATAACAGTGATCACTTTCTAGTAAATATGAGTATATACTATTTCTTATGTTAAACATAGTGTGGAATCTGAGCAAACCATCAACATGGCATAATAAACATAGTGCAACAAATATACCAGTTATTATTCATAGGTAGGTATATTATCTATATTCAAACTCAATAGACCTTGTAATACCCAAAAAAATCATCAGAGGATTGGTGATTTCATTCACTATTTGAATACAAATAGTATCAATCTTCAGTTTACCTATGCATGTGATCCTCTTTCAATACCATATCTTGATCTCCTCTTGATAGGAGATGTTTATACTCACAGTGTCAAAACTACATTATATCTTAAGCCAATTGCAACCAATGCTGTACTTCTTGGTAGGAGCAACCACCCAAGGTATACAGGTTTTGGTGTTGCCAAGGACCAGTTCATCCGTGTAAAAAGGAACTGCACAGATGAACTGGACTTCAAGAGAGAGAGCGAGCTTCTTATGGATAACCTCCTTGAGAAAGGTTATAAGAAGAAGGTACTAAATCGTGCACTCCTAGAGGTTGCCCGGATTGATAGGAAACATCTCCTGGCAGACACTAATATGAGGAACAAAGGAGGCAAAGGGTTTGATTCTTCAAAACCCACATTTATCACTGCCTACAGTGCTCAATTTGATGATATCTGTGGCATTGTGAGCAAGCACCCCCCGATACTTACGGCTGAAGACAGCCTTAAGGATTATGTGTCACAAGGTTGTAACTTTGTACCGAGGAGAGGATGTACTCTAGGTAATGTATTATCTCCTAGCTTGTTGCGTCAGTCCTCTACTAGGAGGGGGAGCTGGCTGGAAGTCAAAGGGCATTATAAATGCCATTTTAGCAACTGCATATCATGTGGGTTTACTCAAGTTACACGTAACTTTCAGTCATATGTCACTCAGAAGGTGTTCGATCTTGCGTCCTACACGAATTGTCAAACTAAGTTTGTAATATACCTGGTGGAATGCACCCAATGCAAAAAGAAGTATGTGGGGTGCACTACCCAAGAGGGCAGGAGCAGGAGCAGGGAACATCTGAAGAACATTGAAAATGGTACTGAGTGTTCAGACCTGGTTAGGCATTTCATACATGTCCATGACAAAGCAGTTGCTAGTTTTAAATGGCAAGTGATTGACCACATTAAACCTTATTCGTGGCGGAGATCGATCTGCCAAATTGTTATACAAGGAGGCCTTCTGGATCTTTAAGTTAAAGACCAGAAGACCCCAAGGTTTTAATATAGATGGCGATGTCATTAATTTTTGGACCCACCAATGTTAGTATTCCTAACTGCTTTTTGACCCCTCTTGAGTAAAGTAACGTTTATCAATGTTAATGTTATCCACATTACGGATCTTTTGTTATACAGCCACTAGTTTGCGGATTAACCCTATGATTATATTATATTGGATTAGGCTGTAGCGGTATCCTCATGCTTAATTTATCTAATACTTGGATGTTATAGCCAATTATTATTATTTAGATTTCTACCGAGCCTCTTATAAATTTTATATCTCTATATTCATAGTCCAATCACTAATGTCAGGTTTGGAACTTACATGCTTTTTTATTTAATACTCTTATATATGTGTAATATTGAGGCTTTATTAGTATTTTTTGATATGGCTAGAGTTATTACTATCAGACAAATTCTCTCTCTCTTTTTGGGGATTACAAGGTCTATTGAGTTTGGATATAGATAATATACCTACCTATGAATAATAACTGGTATATTTGTTGCACTATGTTTATTATGCCATGTTGGTGGTTTGCTCAGATTAAACACTATATTTAACATAAGAAATAGCATATACTCATATTTACTAGAAAGTGATCACTGTTATGTTATTATTGCTTTCTGCATGTTTAGGCTAACTAAGACATGGGTTTACTTAATTTAAGAGCATACAGGTGTACACGAATTTCAGCTGTTATAATCCTACTATATATACCCTATTTCCCTGTAATTCTACCTTTTTTGTCACTCACCCATGTTTCACTATTGATTGTGTGTGTTTTAACTTACTATGTTAAGAACAGGTAATATCCCTTTAAGAATAACATCATGTGGTTTTCACACCTGAGGACTCAGGTGTATTTAAGGAGCTTTGACACCTTAAGTTGTAAGTCCACGAATAAGGCAGGGGGCTGCCGAAACGCATAGGACCTTTTCTTTACCACATATGCATGAGATGCAAGCTTTTATGCTGTTTTACTACGTTTTCCAATAAAGAACGTTTTACTGTTTACACCTTGAGGTTTGCTGGTATTCCTTGTTGTCCAACCCCCCCAACAGTAAAACTCACCACCCACACAACCAACCCCCCAAATAAAACCATAACTAAAAAAACCTAAGCTCCCCATTGCCCTGAAAAGGGCATTTGGATGGGCATTGCCCTTAAAAGGGCATTTAGTTCTATTGCAGCCCAAAGCCCTAACCTAAAAATAAAACCCACCCAATAAATCCTTAAAAAAACCTAACACTAACCCCCTGAATATCCACTTACAGTTTTGAAGATCCGACATCCATCCTCAACGAAGCCGGGAGAAGTCCTCATCGAAGCGGCAAGAAGTCCTCAACGAAGCCGGGAGAAGTCTTCATCCAAGCCGGAAGAAGTGGTCCTCCAGATGGGCAGAAGTCATCATCCAGACGGCATCTTCTATCTTCATCCATCTGACGCGGAGCGGGTCCATCTTCAAGATATACGCTCACTTCTTGTCTTTTAACGCCTGGTTTAGAAAAACCTGTAATGCCAGCGCTGTAGGTAAGTGAGCACCGCACAGCTCTTACCACAAAACTCTTAATCTGGACAAAAGTTACTTAAAAATATCAGTGTTTGAATTGACTGAGAGGTTGAACAAGATATAATAGCAAATTTGAACTTGATATAGTGCTACAATTTGTACAGGTATAAATTTGTGCATTCAAGTTGCCTGGGACTGGAAAATTATTTTATTTTGGGAATAGTTTGGATCTAAGAATATATGTCTATTGGCATTTGTAAAAAGTGGACAGCTTGGAGATTGGATGGAGCCAAGTATAAACAGCAATATTTTATGTAATTTAGGTAATAATTACATGTCATAATACAAGCAAAAACACAACCAGTAGGACGTTCTAACTGGTGTTGTTAAGAGGCGCCAATACATGGATATATATAAATGAATAATGTGTATGTGGAGTGATAAACAAATCATATAGGTAGAAATATATAGCTATAATATAAAAAATGCTAGACCTAGATAAAATATATACGGCTAGATTTAGAGTTTGGCGGCAAAAGGGGTGCGTTAGCTACGCGTGCTTTTTTTCTCCCGCACCTTTTAAATACCGCTGGTATTTAGAGTTCACAGAATGGCTGGGTTTTCAGTGCGTTAGGCTCCAAAAAGGGAGTGTAGAGCATAATTTAACGCCACTGCAACTCTAGATACCAGCGGTGCTTACGGACGCGGCCAGCTTCAAAAACGTGCTCGTGCACGATATCCCCATAGAAAACAATGGGGCTGCTTGAGCTGAAAAAACACCTGCAAAAAATCAGCGTTCAGCTCTTAACGCAGCCCCATTGTTTTCTATGGGGAAACACTTCCTACGTCTGCACCTAACACTCTAACATGTACCCCGAGTCTAAACACCCCTAACCTTATACTTATTAACCCCTAATCTGCCGCCCCCGCTATCGCTGACACCTGCATATTATTATTAACCCCTTATCTGCCGATCGGAGCTCAACGCTACTATAATAAATGTATTAACCCCTAAAGCTAAGTCTAACCCTAACATTAACACCCCCCTAAGTTAAATATAATTTTTATCTAACAAAATAAATTAAGTCTTATTAAATAAATGATTCCTATTTAAATCTAAATACTTACCTGTATAATAAACCCTAATATAGCTACAATTTAAATTATAATTATATTGTAGCTATTTTAGGATTAATATTTATTTTACAGGCAACTTTGTATTTATTTTAACCAGGTACAATAGCTATTAAATAGTTAATAACTATTTAATAGCTACCTAGTTAAAATAATTACAAAATTACCTGTAAAATAAATCCTAACCTAAGTTACAATTAAACCTAACACTACACTATCAATACATTAATAAAACTACCTACAATTATCTACAATTAAACCTAACACTACACTATCAATAAATTAATTAAATAAAATTCCTACAAATAAATACAATTAAATAAACTAACTAAAGTACGAAAAATAAAAAAGAACTAAGTTACAAAAATAAAAAAATATTTTTCAAACATTAGAAAAAAATTACAACAATTTTAAACTAATTACACCTACTCTAAGCCCCCTAATAAAATAACAAAGACCCCCAAAATAAAAAAATGCCCTACCCTATTCTAAATTACAAAAGTTCAAAGCTCTTTTACATTACCAGCCCTGAAAAGGGCCCTTTGCGGGGCATGCCCCAAAGAATTCAGCTCTTTTGCCTGTAAAAAAAAACATACAATACCCCCCCCCCCAACATTACAACCCACCACCCACATACCCCTAATCTAACCCAAACCCCCCTTAAATAAACCTAACACTAAGCCCCTGAAGATCTTCCTACCTTGTCTTCACCATGCCAGGTATCACCGATCGTTCCAGGCTCCGAAATCTTCATCCAAGCCCAAGCGGGGGCTAGACATCCATCATCCGGCTGAAGTCTTCTATCAAGCGACGGCTGAAGAAGTCCAGAAGAGGCTCCAAAGTCTTCATCCTATCCAGGAAGAAGAGTAGATCCGGACCGGCAACCATCTTCTTCCAAGCGGCATCTTCTATCTTCATCGATGACGACCGGCTCCATCTTGAAGACCTCCACCGCTGACCCATCTTCTTCTTACGACTCCTCAACGAATGACGGTTCCTTTAAGGGACGTCATCCAAGATGGCGTCCCTCGAATTCTGATTGGCTGATAGGATTCTATCAGCCAATTGGAATTAAGGTAGAAAAATTCTGATTGGCTGATGGAATCAGCCAATCAGAATCAAGTTCAATCCGATTGGCTGATTCAATCAGCCAATCAGATTGAGCTTGCATTCTATTGGCTGTTCCGATCAGCCAATAGAAATGCAAGCTCAATCTGATTGGCTGATCGGATCAGCCAATCGGATTGAACTTGATTCTGATTGGCTGATTCCATCAGCCAATCAGAATTTTCCTACCTTAATTCCGATTGGCTGATAGAATCCTATCAGCCAATCGGAATTCGAGGGACGCCATCTTGGATGACGTCCCTTAAAGGAACCATCATTCGTCGGGAAGTCGTCGGAAGAAGAAGATGGGTCCGCGGTGGAGGTCTTCAAGATGGAGCCGGGTCGTTATCGATGAAAATAGAAGATGCCGCTTGGAAGAAGATGGTTGCCGGTCCGGATCTACTCTTCTTCCCGGATAGGATGAAGACTTTGGAGCCTCTTCTGGACTTCTTCAGCCGTCGCTTGATAGAAGACTTCAGCCGGATGATGGATGTCTAGCCCCCGCTTGGGCTTGGATGAAGATTTCGGAGCCTGGAACGATCGGTGATACCTGGCATGGTGAAGACAAGGTAGGAAGATCTTCAGGGGCTTAGTGTTAGGTTTATTTAAGGGGGGTTTGGGTTAGATTAGGGGTATGTGGGTGGTGGGTTGTAATGTTGGGGGGGGGTATTGTATGTTTTTTTTTACAGGCAAAAGAGCTGAATTCTTTGGGGCATGCCCCGCAAAGGGCCCTTTTAAGGGCTGGTAAGGTAAAAGAGCTTTGAACTTTTGTAATTTAGAATAGGGGAAGGGCATTTTTTTATTTTGGGGGTCTTTGTTATTTTATTAGGGGGCTTAGAGTAGGTGTAATTAGTTTAAAATTGTTTGTAATTTTTTTTCTAATGTTTGTAAATATTTTTTTATATTTTTTGTACTTAGTTCTTTTTTATTTTTTGTACTTTAGTTAGTTTATTTAATTGTATTTATTTGTAGGGATTGTATTTAATTTATTTATTGATAGTGTAGTGTTAGGTTTAATTGTAGATAATTGTAGGTAGTTTATTTAATTTATTTATTGATAGTGTAGTGTTAGGTTTAATTGTAACTTAGGTTAGGATTTATTTTACAGGTAATTTTGTAATTATTTTAACTAGGCAGCTATTAAATAGTTATTAACTATTTAATAGCTATTGTACCTGGTTAAAATAAATACAAAGTTGCCTGTAAAATAAATATTAATCCTAAAATAGCTAAGATATAATTATAATTTATATTGTAGCTATATTAGGATTTATTTTACAGGTATTTAGATTTAAATAGGAATAATTTATTTCGTTAGATAAAAATTATATTTAACTTAGGGGGGTGTTAGTGTTAGGGTTAGAATTAGTTTAAGGGGTTAAACAATTTATTAGAGTAGCGGTGAGCTCCGATCGGCAGATTAGGGGTTAATACTTGAAGTTAGCTGTCAGCGATGTTAGGGAGGGCAGATTAGGGGTTAATACTATTTATTATAGGGTTATTGAGGCGGGAGTGAGGCGGATTAGGGGTTAATAACTTTATTATACTAACGGTGAGCTCCGGTCGGCAGATTAGGGGTTAATTATTG